>NC_080468.1:14619487-14891987 GCF_030265055.1 Doryrhamphus excisus
TATCCACACGCGTACACACGGTGAATAATACAAGACGACAGCCATTGATGGGCTCCACTGAAGGGATTCCTCGGCGCTGAGAACAATACGAGGAAATGAGCCTGTCAAGCAGGTAGCAGCCACCTGACGTGAGAGCTAACGGCTAATCCCCAAACGGCTTTATTCAGCAGATTAAGGCACCGGGGACACGGATTATTCATCCTCAATTACTCCATGTGTTCTCATTTTACATGTCGTTTTGGATATCAGCTGTAGGGATTGGCAGACATACTCACAGCTGACATTGTTAGCTCTCCTAATGACACATTAACAACAACATAAACAAGCTAAACTAGCAGCTACATAGATATATGCACATTTGTTTTTTTTTTCGTTTTTTTTTTTAACTCATTGTATAAACATATTCTGTCAAATTTCTGTCCCAGTACAAGTTAGTTACAGCAGCTACGTATTGTCTGCTGCGATTTTAGTGTTTAATAGTTTAATGGTAATAGTTTTATTTGATTTGAACATGCATCAGATTACAATTGAATGCATCACATAATCAGTTCACAGTTCCACATGTCCAAAAGGAGTAGGAAGAAGCAAAGCTTATTAAATCGTACCCCTCCGTCTGGTACTTTTACAATCAGTAACTGTTTTACATTTGTTCACTTCCTGCTTTCCTAATATAATTTAAGTTATTTTTATTTTATTTTTTTAATTTAATAAAATAAATGTTTTTCCTTTTTTTATAATTACATTAAAAAAATTTTTTTAATGGTTTTATTTGATTTGAACATGCATCAGATTACAATTGAATGCATCACATAATCAGTTCACAGTTCCACATGTCCAAAAGAAGTAGGAAGAAGCAAAGCTTATTAAATCCTACCCCTCCATCTGGTACTTTTACAATCAGTAACTGTTACATTTGTTCACTTCCTGCTTTCCATAATACAGTTTAATTTTATTTTCCATTTTTTTAATAATGTACCTTGTACAAGGTGATATGACCATCCAATGACATAATGGGTACCATAGTAAGTGTCAATATAGTGATATATATAGCACATCATGACTGGTTCAAGACTCTTCATCCTTGTATTTAGCAAACATCAACTGCTTGTATTGTTTCTTGAATTAGCTCATCGTTTTGCATTGTTTGAGTTCCTTACTCAATCCATTCCATAGTTTGATTCCACATACTGAAATGCTATGGCTTTTTAACGTAGTCCTAGCATAAGTGTTTTCAAATTTAGTTTACTCATGACTTTATTGTTTTTGTTGCCGTAGCGACCCCTAAAGCAAGTGCGCAGCTATGGATGTTCATGTCCTTGGAGCAACATGCCCAATTCCGTATCAAATCCAGTCTATATCCATATGAACCATATGCTTGTTTGTTGTTTTTTTATATATATATATATATCGTGCCTACAAGAAAAATCGATATTTTAAAAGTATCGATATAACGCCCAACCCTAGATGCAGTGCGGTCATGTTTCCAGGTGTTGCCTATGCAAGTCCATCTTTAAGCTAAGTCAGAGTAAATAAAGTGAGGCTGGCGCCGGGCCTGTACACACGCCTGAGGGATGTATGGCTAAATACACCTCCGAATGTTTAACGGCTGCATGACATGTACACGTGGAACTCGGCTCAACATTTATTGATATTTAGCAGACAATATGGATATGATGAAGTAACACTAGTGTGTGTGTGTGTGTGTGTGTGTGTGTGTTATGGCTGAATGAATATGTGTTTACACATGTAACAGCCTGGAGCCATATGCACAGCCAGGTGTGTGTGTGTGTGTGTGTAGAGCGAGGGGGCTCGTCTGCTTGCACATGCTTGTGATTTGCGCCCCCCTCCCCACTGCAGCACTTATGGGGGGGGGGAATGGAGCGACTTAAGTCAGGTGACGGGCCAAGGCAGTTAGGGGGAGGGAGTGAGATTGAAGGAAAAGGCAGCCATAAAGCCACTATAGTGGTGCGTGCGTGGAAACCAAGCGGGTCTGCTGGCTTCTCTTCTGCAGCACATCGAGGTTGACTCTGGTGTTTGTGTGTTTTTTGTGTGAGTGTGTGTTGTTTTCCTCCAGTCAAAGTGACATTAACAACAGGTCATACGGCGGTCTTTCATTTGCTTGACCCCTCCCTTGACAGCAGATGTTCTGCTGATGAGACAACTGACAGCTCATTAAAAGGCGCATGGCAGTGTGTGTGTGTGTGCTCGTCCAATCACGTGCAGGTTGGAAGGACAGCAGGGCCGACCCCTAGCATGTTTTTTTCCCAAAGGCCACTTGAAGGTTAAAGCGGGTTTAAAATGTCGTACATTCAGGGTACGTTTACACGACAAACATTTGTTTTGCAACTTTCGCCGAAAGGCTTGGATACAAACGTCGTTCTGTTGCCATTGTTAGTGGGCGTGTCACAAAACGCTGCTGCCGTGCAATCAAAAAGGGACAAGATTTCTTATTCAGCCTGGTGGGCGCTTGGCCTGGGACGGTAATAAATAAATGAATTCATCACATGATGAATGAAAATGACTTGTGCGCACACAAGTCGGTTCATTCATTTTCTACCTCACGAGGGTCGCCAGCCAATCAGAGGGCACATATAGACAAACAACCATTCACACTCACATTCATACCTATGGACAATTTGGAGTCGCTAATTAACCTAGCATGTTTTTGGAATGTGGGAGGAAATCGGAGTACCCGGAGAAAACCCACGCATGCACGGGGAGAACATGCAAACTCCACACACAGATGGCCAAGGGTGGGATTGAACCCTAGTCTCCTAGCTGTGAGGTCTGCGCGCTAACCACTAGACCGCCGTGCCGCCCACAAGTCGGTTCCAAATGTGAAAATTGTAAATAGTTGATGGTGTTATATTTGTAAATAATGTAAAACTAGCCATTTTTGTGTTGTTGATGTTGGTACATTTGTTTACATATTTGAGTTGTCAAAGTTATTCTTGAAAAGCTGTTTTTCTCCCTTTTTTTAGTTGGGAACAGATATTTCCCCCGAAACTTACCTATGTTCCACTGCCGATTACTAAAGAGCACAAAAAGGTAGAAACAAACTTTTTTTTCTGTCGAAACACGGGAGTCGAGTCTTGCTTTTGGTAGCTTCCATGTTGATATAGCCATAGAACACCATGTTCTGTATGCCTTGATAGATCAGTCAGAATCCTCTAAAATGGCCGCTACTCAAGGTGTTGTCTTGAGTGCCGAGACCAAGTTTAGGAGACGAGATCACATGGAAATAAATGCATCCAGACTGACATATGCCACATCCGTGATGTTGCCTTTTGTGTGTATATACAGCATGTATACATGCCAGGTCTTATATCCATGTACCGTATATGAGCATGCTTGGCTAATGGCTGCTTGGGTGATTCTAGTTTACCTGAGAGTTGACAGCTTCCACGCACGCCCACCACCCACTATCACACACACACAAACATTCCTCTGCTCATTATTCCTGTAGGCCAGTGCAGGCATAGTGATGAGTATGAGTACCTCAACACAACTGTCTTTTTTCCCTTCCTCGCTACCCATCGTTGTCTCTTATTAAAAAGGGACCCGTGATGCTTTTCCACTGTTCTGACCTATAAATGTAGTTAGAATGTTGTATTCTGGTGTTAAAGCATGCCAAAGGTTCAAGATCATGAGCTTTGTGCATTTGGAAGCAAGTCCTGTAGGTTATTGTGTGTAGCGGCTCTACATAAAGACCTGAAAATGGACACAACAGGTCCCCTTTAACAAAGACGGTGTTGGGAATTGGATTTGGATTAAACTTTCAGGACTTGTCTGACATGGGATATGGAAGAACTGGTTACATTTTGGGAGTAATCCAAAAGTTAAAATTTTCCCAAAATTCACCCACTAATTATTACCTGTTTCTATTACGCATTTCAATGATAAGCATTGCTAGTATGCTAACATTAATATAAGCATTTTTAGCTATTGTTATGAGTAGACACATACATAAACACTTCGCACTATTGTGCTAGGTGCTAGCATGTAAATGCTAACATTGCTATCATGTAGGTCAGTGTTTTTCAACCTTTTTTGAGCCATATTTGCACATTTACACATTTGGCACCTAGACCTCACAGCTCGGAGACCAGGGTTCAATTCCACCCTCGGCCATCTCTGTGTGGAGTTTGCATGTTCTCCCCGTACATGCGTGGGTTTTCTCCGGGTACTCCGGTTTCCTCCCACATTCCAAAAACATGCTAGGTTAACTAGCGACTCCAAATTGTCCATAGGTATGAATGTGAGTGTGAATGGTTGTTTGTCTATATGTGCCCTGTGATTGGCTGGCCACCAGTCCAGGGTGTACTCCGCCTCTCGCCCGAAGACAGTCGGGATAGGCTCCAGCACCCCCCGCAACCCTCGTGAGGAAAAGCGGTAGAAAATGAATGAATGAATGCTGATATGTTATGGAGCAGGGCTGCACGGCATGCGAGTGGATAGCACGCAGGCCTCACAGCTAAGAGACCCAAGTTCAATTCCATCCTCGGCTATCTCTGTGTGGAGTTTGCATGTTCTCCCTATGCATGCGTGGTACTCCGGTTTCCTCCCACATTCCAAAAACATGCTAGGTTAATTAGCGACTCCAAATTGTCCATAGGTATGAATGTGAGTGTGAATGGTTGTTTGTCTATATGTGCCCTGTGATTGGCTGGCCACCAGTCCAGGGTGTACTCCGCCTCTCGCCCGAAGACAGTCGGGATAGGCTCCAGCACCCCTCGTGAGGAAAAGCGGTAGAAAATGAATGAATGCTCTACACAAAAACCTGAAAATGGGCACAATCGGTCCCCTTTAACAAAGACGGTATTGTCCTAATGTGCCTAACTAATGAAGCACATCTCTCATCTGGCCTTGTTTGTGCACATGTGGATGCCCCCCCACCACCCCCCGCCCCACACAAACCCAGCCAGCCCTTCATCAGGCTGAACCTGGCCTTGTGACAACGTGGATTAGCATTCCACACACTGGCTCGGCTGAACTCTGCCCTGTTGTTCCTAATCACCAGCAGTCTGCCGAACACACACACCCTCACACACACACAGGGCGGCAGCTCGATGAAACATACTGCCCTAGACAGACTCCACCATGTGAACGTTCACGGTGACCCATTTTCCACAGCCTGGGCATATTCCCCAGACCATGAGCGCACGTGACGCTTCCCCAGCAGACGCGTTACTGGAGCACAAAGAGCTTGTTTGTGCGTCCGTGTGGGCTAAGTGCCGTGTTAAATACTACAACTACAACTACAACAACAAGCAACCACCTCCTGGGTTGCAGAACGACATCCTCGTTTGTTGTGTGCAGTTTTTTGCTGTTCTGCCATTTTGGATTAAAGTTGAAAAGGAACTAAGCGACTGCCATTTCAAACCAATTCAGACTGGATCTACGACACTGGCCACTAGCAAAACAGACATGATGAACATTCAACCAAGCAACATACCCTCAACACCCGGGGGTGGGAGTTGGAGGGGGGGGTTGTCAATCCTTAAGACACCTCAAAAAAAGCCCCAACAAGGCTACATTTAGATAACATGAGCTGTATATTAACCAGACTACAGCCACATTGTTGTATTATATTACTGTGGGCGGCACGGCAGTCTAGTGGTTAGCGCAGCTAGGAGACCAGGGTTCAATTCCACCCTCGGCCATCTCTGTGTGGAGTTTGCATGTTCTCCCCTTGCATGCGTGGGTTTTCACCGGGTACTCCGGTTTCCTCCCACATTCCAAAAACATGCTAGGTTAATTAGCGACTCCAAATTGTCCATAGGTATGAATGTGAGTGTGAATGGTTGTTTGTCTATATGTGCCCTGTGATTGGCTGGCCACCAGTCCAGGGTGTACCTGATACATGTTTGTATCAGGTGCATCTTTTGGCTGTTAAGTTGCTATGTGATGAATTTAGTGCTGTTTGTAGTGACATCATAACTGTAACTGTACACTGGTATATTTGCACATTTACACATTTGGCACGCAGACCTCACAGCTAGGAGACCCGAGTTCAATTCCACCCTCAGCCATCTCTGTGTGGAGTTTGCATGTGATTGGCTGGCGACAAGTCCAGGGTGTACCCCGCCTCTCGCCTGAAGACAGCTGGGATAGGCTCCAGCACCCCCGCGACACTCGTGAGGAAAAGCGGTAGAAAATGAATGAATGAATTATATTATTGTTATTAACGTTTCGCCCAAGATCGACATGGCTGGCGTAGTGACACTTTGCCACACCACAACGGCTAGCTACTAGCGACAGGCAATCATGGCTGCTATGTTTTTGTTCGAGGCGAGGTGTAAAATCAACACACCCAAGAAATAAGTTCCCAAAACAGTTCAAGTATGATGATTATGATTATTATTATGATTATCATGAATGTACCCGTTACCATTTCCAGGCAGAAATGGCATCTAGGTGTCCCAGTACATGCATTAATCAGCTGCCTCTTATAATGTTTAGAACACACATATGTCATACCTTTAAGAAGCCAGAAACGTACCACTTCTACACTGGATTTTCCTCACTATGATGTGGGACATGCCATGGTTGACATCATGACATCATGCAGTGTTAAGGCAATGTTACGGAAGCTAATGTTTTGTGTCATTCCCGCCCCCTAGTGGGGCACTGAGTACTACATATTCATTCATTCATTTCTGAAAAAGCGCCACATAGCGAGAGAGAGAATTGAAGTGTGATATTGGGGGGGTGGGGGTGGCTGTGGAATGTGTGAACGTGGCCCACGGTGAAGACCAGTATTTTCAGACGTGGGTAAACGGCATATGAGGTGACAAGGGTTGGGAAGGGGGTGGGGGGGCACTGCTGTACTACACTAGCAGTGTCTGGCAAAGCCCACATGAAGCATTTAGTGTTTCCTCGCAGCCAAGCTGCACAGGAAGTGTTGGATTGCACCTCCGCTTCATTCATGAATTTCACAGAAATGTCACAGGCGCCAGATACAAGAGGGTCTCTCTTTTTTTGGGGGGGGGGGTTGGTGGTTTGCTTTCTTTCTCTCTATATCAGATCCATGAGTACCGTTTGTGACACCGTGCCGCACAGAGAGCAAACAAGAAGCGAGGTCAAGCCCCCCCCTCACGTGGACACACCAGATGACTGTGGTCTCAGTGTATCTACATGTATGTGCACGTGCAAACACGGTTACTCCCTGCTGAATGCATCATGTATATATATATATATATAAGCTGTATGTAGAACACACATCCAAAGAGCGGTGAAGCGGAAAGGAAGGGTACGTGTGTGTGTGTATGCCATGTCGCTCATCGTTCTCTACATCAGGGGTCTCAAACACGCGGCCCGCGGGCCAAATGTGGCCCACAGGACACTAGTTTGAGGCCCCCGCCTTGATATGAAAGGTTAATGTTAGTGCGGCCCGCGCAAGTTTGATATGGATGCTGTATGGTATCATGTACCCAGAAAAAATTATTACGTTTGATTAATGTTCATGTTAAAGGTTAAATAACTTAATAGTTATCCTCCCTATCCGTGTGGAAGTGGTAAGTTTTTGGCTATTTAAGTTTAAAGGAAATACCGTTTAGGTCGCTAGCTCTCTAGTTTGCGAGTTAGCATGTCTCTCAAGACCCTGCAGTTGCGCAATATGTTGTAAATAAAAAAGAGTATAAATGTGACTATAGTCGTGTTTTGTCATGTCTACAGGGCTCTAATAATGCTTTGTTCATTTTAATCTGAAAAAAAAATAATTTGTCTACCCACCAACTATATGTGGTTTAAGTTTTTATTATTTGCCGTTTTATTATTATTATATATACTGGTATCAATGATAAATGTAAACAAACGGACCGCTCAGTCGTGGTGTAAAATTATTATAATACTAAATAATCCGATAATAATTCCGAAAACATGCTAGGTTAATTAGCGACTCCAAATTGTCCATAGGTATGAATGTGAGTGTGAATGGTTGTTTGTCTATATGTGCCCCGTGATTGGCTGGCGACCAGTCCAGAGGGTGTACCCCACCTCTCGCCCCGAAGACGCGGGGGGGTGCTGGGATAGGCTCCAGCACCCCCCCGCGACCCTTGTGAGGAAAAGCGGTAGAAAATGAATGAATGAATAATCCCCTCCAGAGCTAAACAGGTTGAATTGGCTGAGTCTCCTATTCCTGAAGGTGAATAGAAGCTAGCAGGGTTAGCATGTGTGGTTGTGTGTGTGTGTGTGTATTTTCAACACATTGTATTTTATGGCTTTAATGTAAGGTGGGTCTTACAGTTCAGAGGGGAAAAAAAATATGAAGCATGTAGCTCGTCTTGCTAGCCGTACATACACATTCTCCACACACGCAACACACCTTCAAAATATGCCTGCGTAAACAAAAAACAAATAGGTGTTTGGTAGTGAATTAATTGATGCGGGAAACACTTAAAATAGCAACATCGCTAAACTGTCAACACGGATGTCTTCCATGTATGAGGTGTGTTATGAAACAAAACCGGTAATCGCAGGGTGCTTGAAAGCTGCGTCAGTCGAAGAAGACGGCGACTTTCAAGGGGTGGCACTGACTGTTTATAACGGTCACGGTTTGACCTCGGAACAGATTATTTCCATTATGTAGAAAGGGGAATGTTTTGTTTTTCAAGTTAAAGAATGATTAGCAGCTCATTGAGATAAAGGTTTATTGCCAGGATAGCTTGCACGTGTTGTTGCTGTGCAGTATAGAAATGAAGCAGTAACTGGCTCGTAACACACACACACACACACACACACACACACACACACACACACACACACACACATACATAAATCTTACACAATAAAACACAGCACAGGCCTTCAGCTTCACCTTTCATCTATGGGGGGGGCATGACCGTATCATTGCAAATGTGAAGGCTAGAAGACAGTAGATCATAAGAGCGTAACCGTGCCATTCGTACCTGACAGGTAAGGCAGTACAATACTCAACAATGCTCCTTTTTAGCCTTTTTACTTGTGCGCTCTGTTCCAGACAAAAACTTTATAAAAAAAATTAAAAAAAAAAAAGAAGAGGAAGAGTCGGCCGCAGAGATGCGGTCACGCCCTGTCTGTTTCCACCACATCCTGCTATGCTTCGCTCTGGCGGCCGTGTCCAGACGGCGACTTGTAGAAAAATACACACTTCCTGCCATAGCGGCGGCGGCCAAGTTTCGTCTTTACGCCGCTAAAAGCCGAGCAATATGTAATATGTCATTTAGGCGTCACACGCCGCATCCCAAGGTCGATGGGCGCTGCCAAACTAGTCAGACACACCGCCGGCATAATCACCAATTTGGAGGCCATATTACAGGAAATTATATGGCATTATGATCTTCGAGAGTGAAGTAAATATTATGCCTACACGTGGAGATGTTCATGTTCCATGTTCATGGTGGACAACATGAAGCGAATAGAAACACATTCCGATCAGTAGTGAAGCTCTGATACATAAACCTGCCATCTGTCTGCTCTGTGCTTTATAAATGAACCACCTTGCCCCCCCCCCCACCCACCATCACACATACACACACAGCAGAGGTCTTAATCCAATAAGCCATTTATCCACGGACTGGGAGCAGCACTTTGTTTCAGCAGCCAAATCAATAACAGCCCACGAGGGAGGCTGGCAATAAAGTGGGGCGTTTAGAGGAATAGACTTTTTGGGGAAGGGGCGGGGGGTTCGCTCATTAACACAGCAAATCTGTGAAATGAGATGTGAGGATTGTTTTTTTTTTTTAATATATATTTCACCGGCTGTCTTTGCCAATATGTCTTCCTTGTAGTCCGGCAATATGAAGTATGAACATGGGTCATTGTTGGCGTATTGTTACCTTGCCCACGACCAAGCTCACTCATATTTCAACAACAATATTTCAACTCATATTTTCAACACTAAAAACAGTTGCACGTGTGACATGGGACGACTTCTTCAAAAAAAAAAAAAAAAATTAATATTACAAGATAGGACAATTTTTCTTCCAATTTTCATGAATGCACTTATACGAACACTTTGTGCTATTATTCTAGGTGTTGCCATGCTAATGTTAGCCTTCCCGGTACATTGTGCTAGGATACTAGCATACAACCTTAGCATACTGCCGTTTGTTTTGCTATTTTCATGTTTGGCCACATTAACACCATTATGGTGCTAGCATAACGTTTTTATCCATTTTCACAGGTAGACACTGTCATTATAGGTGTTAGTATGCTAACATTAGCATGTTACCACTTCTAGCATGCTAACATGGGCATAGTAGCATTTTTTTCAGGAATATAAACTTAAGCAGATAGCGCCATCATGCTAGGTGTTAGCATGCTAACCTATTTATACAAAATATTTTAGCATTTTCAGAGTTAGGCACTTATATGAAGATGTATCATTATTATGCAAGGTGTTAGCATGCTAACGAGTGTTTTCTTTTTTTTTTTTTTTTTTGAGTCTGAGTGCTTTTCTAGTTATTGTAAATTTTGTGATGTGTGGCCCAAAATGTGGAGGCATGACCAGAACCCGGATAACAGACCATAAGGAATACCGGACTGAGTAGTAAAAAATGCAGCCATGGACAAGAACTCCCATGTCTTTGCTTTGTATCCAAACCAAATATTGTGTATAATATTTGTTCCTCCATCTTTCAGTACACAAGAGCCAGTCACACACACACACACACACACACACACACATACACACACACACACACACATATAAATAGATAAGGGTAGGTTCATTCCCGAGCAGCTTTGGCTTCAAGCCTCGGGCACATTTTTGCGCCACATGGGCACTCTTGTCTAGACACCCATCACATGCACATCACACACACACACACGTTCCTCTGTGCAGCAGTCAGCCATTTTACAATGCACGCTGTCACCGCAGCCTTGTTATTCCCAGCCTGGCCGAGGGGACGGATGGTGTGAAGCTGCTATCTAGGAAAGGGTTAAATGTCTCATGATACAAAAGTGCAACCCAACGTGTGGCGTAGTCTAGACATGTATCACAGCTTGGGCATCCGATGATTGTTATTATTAAACAACTGAATAATTAATGGCTGTGGCCAAACATTGCCAAGATCATCCGGCAGCAGACATGACCTAATACTTCCTGTTTGTCCTTTTATTAACAGGAAGCTTTCTTTGATCATTATTGGCCAATATTGGGAGAATTAGTCGACATTCATTCATTCATTTTCTACCGCTTTTCCTCACGAGGGTTGCGGGGGGTGCTGGAGTCTATCCCAGCTGTCTTCGGTCGCCAGCCAATCACAGGGCACATATAGACAAACAACCATTCACACTCACATTCATACCTATGGACAATTTGGAGTCGCTAATTAACCTAGCATGTTTTTGGAATGTGGGAGGAAACCGGAGTACCCGGGGAAAACCCACGCATGCACGGGGAAAACATGCAAACTCCACACAGAGATGGCCGAGGGTGGAATTGAACCCTGGTCTCTTAGCTGTGAGGTCTGCACGCTAACCACTCGAGCCCGCAAGTCCCAACATTCATTCATTCATTTTCTACCGCTTTTTCCTCACGAGGGTCGTGGGGGTGCTGGAGCCTATCCCAGCTGTCTTCGGTCGCCAGCCAATCACAGGGCACATATAGACAAACAACCATTCACACTCACATTCATACCTATGGACAATTTGGAGTCGCTAATTAACCTAGCATGTTTTTGGAATGTGGGAGGGAACCAGAGTACCCGGAGAAAACCCACGCATGCACGGGGAGAACATGCAAACTCCACACAGAGATGGCTGAGGGTGGAATTGAACCCTGGTCTCCTAGCTGTGAGGTCTGCGCGCTAACCACTCGACCACCGTGCCGCCAGTCGACATACAGCATTACAAAAAAAATCTATAAGAGGCAATATCATATATCACAATATATTCGTTATTCTTAGAGTACTACAACTTTGTTTATTTTTTCTCTTTACAGTGTACTAATACTTCCTAGCATATGCACATTCACCGAGACCTGGAGTGAGTGAAGAATGTTTTAAAAAAAAAAAACTAATGTGCATCTGATGGACTGTGGCGGCGGCGGCAGCACGTTTGCTCCAGTTTCCTTCCCCCGGGTCGCCCGCAGCGTTAATTAGCAAAGCTGTCGGGGGCTCACCTGTGTGACTCAACCAGGCCAGTACACGTACACACATACACACGTAGTACACGCACACGTAAACAGGCAAGCCATCAAACATCAACAGTGTAAGAGGAGGATGACGCAGAGCAAGACAGACACACTTCACGCTCCCAGGAGGAACACACGTCGACTGAGAAAGGAGGCCAGTGGGCCCCCTTGTCTTGTCTGTGAATGACTGTGCTCCTCTCGTAGGAGCTTCATCTGGGCCAATCTGGCCCGGCAGCGTCTGGAGAACCGCAAGCGTCTGGAGGCGCAAATAGAGCAGGAAGGATACTAGCATACAACCTTAGCAGATTGCCGTTTGTTTTTGCTATTTTCATGGTTGACCACATTAACACCACTATCATGCTAGGTGCTAGCATAACGTTTTTTATCCATTTTCACAGGTAGACACTGGCATTATAGGTGTTAGCATGCTAACATTAGCATGTTACCGCTTCTAGCATGCTAACATGCGCATACTTGCATTTTTTTTTCAGGAATATGAACTCGAGCAGATAGCGCTATCATGCTAGGTGTTAGCATGCTAACATTAGCATGTTACCGCTTCTAGCATGCTAACATGCGCATACTAGCATTTTTTTCAGGGATATGAACTTGAGCAGATAGCGGCATCATGCTAGGTGTTAGCATGCTAACATTAGCATGTTACCGCTTCTAGCATGCTAACCTATTTATGCAAACAATTTTAGCATTTTCAGAGGTAGGCGTTTATATTTGGGCTGAGGAGGGGAAGGAAGAGACGGCGCCTGGAGACGAGCAAGAGAGAGACGAGCGTTGCTAAGCAGACTGAAAGCAGCAGTGTGGAGGAGAGTGTGGGTGGGGGGTGGTGGGCGGTGGTGACACACAAAATGGAGACACTGGCGGGGCCCTCTGTGTGTACGTGTAATAAATTACTCACGTTCGGGCTTTGGACCACGCCGCCTTCGATAGTGGGCGCTTTTAATATCATCATGCAAAGGCGTCCTCGCCGCCGAGCGCTTGTGTATCGATTGGCTGTTTGTTTACGCAAGAGGCGGCGAGGAGGAGGAGTGCGGCGGTGAATGCCAATGCTCGCCTTTCTTGACAGCTGGCGGAAGATGGAAGCGGAGCCATGCTACAAAGAGGAATACCTGGCCTAAAGTGCCTGGGGGAGGAGGGGGGGGGTAAAAGGATTCAACGTATGGGCTCCAAGTCCAAGCGGAGCGTTCTACGGGGAGCGCCGCTCTCATCCATATTACATGCAGGCTTGTTCGAAGCCTCCGCGTCCTCTCTCGACTCTGCTCGGCCAGCGTGGCTTTACTGTACGCCACCGCCCCCCGACCCCCACCCCAAGGCGGGCCCTGTCGTTCTGTCACGCACAAAATCCACTGCTGCAAACCAATCAGTGACAAAGTAAAACCTCATCCTAAAAACCAAAACTAGCATCTTTCTCGATAACAAAATTTTGCTGTCCATAATGATAACAAATGATCGTCAATTATTGATATTATAAAGACTTTTGAGGCATAAAGTTTATTCAATGGTTGCATAATTTTTTTTGCAATGTAGCTAGCGACACCGTCTGTGAGCGCGCACCATTTTTAAAATATTCCCATTGCCGACCAATCGCCTCAGTAAACGTTGGCTGTCGGGAAGACAACATTCTCCGTGTCTCGGTGGGTGGAAGAGCGTAACGTAGTAGAAATAGTCGACCCTATCTTGTCATGTGACACCCCTAGCCACACAATAGCATGTCAAACCTGTGTTAACTAGCGACCGTTACGTTACAAACCTATTGTAACGCACATAGGGATTTTTAAAGCGCATGCAGAGGTAGATGAAGCTGCTGGATTTGCTGGATAAGAGTTAGGCTGTTGCCTACCAGATTTGGCCCGCCGAAGACCGGGTCGCCCATGCAACCGCCCTTGACCGCCACCCAACACACAATGCACCGTACCCTTAAACAGCTGGCCTGGGAACGCCTTGGTGTCCTCCCGAGGACTGGAGGTGGAGGAGGTGGCCGGGGACCGGGAAGTCTGGGTTTCACTACTAAGACTGCTGCCCCCGCGACCCGGACCCAGATAAGCGGAGGAAAATGGATGGATGGAGGCTGTTGCCTACAGCCGGTAGGAAGCATTAATTGGAGTATTTACGTTACTATCATGGAATCGGACGCTACCGTGAGCCAAACTGCACTTGAGCACATATTGGACGCCTATTTCCTGTTTTATAAACCATCAAAAAAAGGAGGGTTGCCACCTTAAATATTTCAAGCCGGCAGTCAGCGGTGACTCATTTGGTAGAATGTCGTTACGTTTGAGTCAGAGCAGTAAAGGCAACACCTGGGCGAAGGATCAAACATGAAATTAAAAAAAAAGCGCGAGACCAGGCGGGATGATGATGATGATGATGCATCCTTGTCCCGTGCTCTGTCATGATGATGGGTGCCAGACAGGCTGCGTGGTGGCGGTCGGGTTGGGGGGGGGCTGTGACTCACGCAGGCTCGGAAAAGGAAGTGTACGGCGACGGGCGTCTGTCAATGATTGGTGTGGATAGGATGTGGACTGTGGAGTGTGTCCTCATCTTTGTGCTTCTGTGGATTATTAGTGTTTGTGGTCTTCCTAACGGGGGGGGGGGGGGGTCTTATCATGGCCTCCATGTTCCATTGCACAGGATGACACAGATGCTCCTAACAGGCTGTGATTCAGCCCAATTATTCGGACGGCCATGATGAGTGGAATGTGTGACACAACAAAGGAACCGCCACATTTACTGTTAGAAGGGCTGACGTCAACTTTGTTGAGCCGTCATTTTTGGATGAAAGTTTGTGCTTTGAGGACAATGGTTGCTTCTTCTGAGTCAAAAACTACCATTTTATAATAATATATATCATTATAATACAGCATTTTTTTTTTTAAATATGTCATCTTCCACGATGTAACGTTGCGGAATTGGCGTTTGTGACATGTATTTTCTCACAGGCAATGCAAACTGTCTGTTAAACGTCTGCAGCATTTCTTGAGACACTTTAAGAGAAGCATTTCTTTCTGAGAATGCACACCATTTTGCGCACTTCTATTTGTGTTTGACTGGCGGGATGAAAGGATGAACCCCCCCCAAGATACCGGCCCCTTCACATTGCGGGCTGTGTCATTTGGTGCTACCGCGCATTGCTCCTATGCAAGCGGCACTCCCCCCCGCTAGAGACAATGTGATTGTTTGTATGACTGCCGAGAGGTCTCACTCTGTTCTCCGTTGATCTATGAAGCATCTAGATCAGGGGTTTCAAACTCAATTTACTTGGGGGCCACTGGAGCTCGGGTCAAGGTGAGACTGGGCTGCATCAGGTTTTCCAAAAAAAACAAACAAAAAAAACGCATTTATTAAAAACAACATTTTTTTTTAAAAACTTCACTTTGGTTCCAATTTTCTACAATAAAAGCTCTGATAAAACATTCCACTGTTCTCAAATATCTTACTTTTTATTTTTCTACACAAAATAAGATGAAAAATAAATAAACAAATCAAGAATAAAGAAAATCAATCAATCAGTAATAAATAAATAAATATAATAATAATAATAATAATAAAACGGCAAATAATAAAAACTTAAGAAACCACATATAGTTGGTGGGTAGACAAATTATTTTTTTCAGATTAAAATGAACAAAGCATTATTAGAGCCCTGTAGACATGACAAAACACGACTATAGTCACATTTATACTCTTTTTATTTACAACATATTGCGCAACTGCAGGGTCTTGAGACACATGCTAACTCGCAAACTAGAGAGCTATAGCGACCTAAACGGTAGCCTTCAAGTTATTTCCTTTAAACTTAAATAGCCAAAAACTTACCACTTCCACACGGATAGGGAGGATAACTATTAACAGTTATTTAACCTTTAACATGAACATTAATCAAAAGTAATAATTTTTTTCTGGGTACATGATACCATACAGCATCCATATCAAACTTGCGCGGGCCGCAACATTAAACTTTAAACATTAAACTTTCATATCAAGGCGGGGGCCTCAAACTAGTGTCCTGCGGGCCACATTTGGCCCGCGGGCCGCATGTTTGAGACCCCTGATCTGATTTGAACCCTCTTCCTGTCTGTCTGGAGGCGAGTGATGAGGAAAACAGACACAGATAACCCATGGCAATATGTTGAAGCAAGTCAAAATGAGTTAATTTATTGCGTGATTAATTTATGTATTTCCATAATTTTTTTCTGAAGAAGAAATCTTGTCATGTTTTAATCTTGCAAGACCCCTAATACACATCATGATACACCACTAAGCTAGAGTGGGACTTGACTAAATATACAAGGATGCTAACGTGCTTCCAGCACAAAAGACATGAACACCAACACAGCATATGAAGGTTTACTATTGGTCCATAAACGACACGTGGAGGTCAACAACCTACAGGATGGTATGTTTCTGAGTATGGAGAAGAGGAGCGTCGGAGGAGGATCCGGAGGGAAAGATGGCTCTATTTACAGAATGTAGATGAGCCGGTCGCGGACCCCCCGAAGGGAAATGAAGCAAGAAGACTTATGTTTGCATGTATGTGTGTTGCGTGCTCCCAGAGAAACATCAGGGAGACAGATGAGTCCCATGAGCAGGCGTTCACCGCAGGTGGAAGCAACGCCGGCGTAAACACATCAAGCATTCCAGGCAGCGACTGAAAGAAGTGGCTTGTTTTTTGCCTTCGCTAGCTTTACAGTCGCGGCTGAGATAAGGATTTACAGGCGGCGGAAGGGAAGGCCGAGGAGAAGGAGGAGGAGGAGGAGGAGGAGGAGGGATGCCAATGGAGCAAAGGTGAAGCTGCAAAAGAGGGCAAGTGTCCATCAAAGCTTTCATTCAAGGTCAAAACCGAGGATAAGTTCAACCTTTTTTGAGCCACGGCACGTTTTTTTACATTGGAAAAATCTTGTGGCACACCACTAACCAAAAATGTTACAAAATGTCACCACGACCTCACACTTGCATCAATAAGTCTATCGGAGGAACAAGCTAGCTTACATTGCTATGCCAGTCTTTACACCACAGACACTCGACGGTAGCCACGTTTTTACATGACCAGTTTTTCCGCTTTCCGAATTACCTTTCGGGAAAAACAATGGTATCCATAGAAAGGAATATTCCAATCTCTTGTCTACATGCGCCGTGAAAATCAACCAGAATAGTCAATAGGGCATGCCCAGTAAAACGTAAACATCAACATCACGTGATAGCAACTTCCCCGAGTTATTCTTTCACTTGTTGGAATAACTTTTAACGTATTGCCAGTTTTTCATCTGTCCAGTCTTGAAATTTAGTTTGAATCAAAAACAAACTTTGCTTAGTTCAGTGCCGATTGCTGGCCTCCATTTTTAAAAGTGAAGAACGTCTGGATCTGCGTGTTTTACGTCATATCTGAGCATGCGCTGAAAAAATGCACCCGGGATAAAATTTAAACAGGAAAAGATCAAATTCAATCTTGCTAATATTTTATAATTAAACTCATGACATGTTTTATATAGATTTTCTTTTTTTAATAACAAAAATTAAATAATAGCATGGCATTTTTTTTGCAATTTTTGTGGGTAGACACTATTTTTTGTGTCTACCCATGAAAATAGAGCATGCTAGCAATGCTAACACCTAGCATGATAGTGGTAAGTGCTTCTATGTGTATGTGGCTACCCATGAAGATAAGAGCATGATAGCAATGCTGATATGTTAACTGTAGCATGCTAACACTGCCTACTGTATGAAAATGGAACAAAAATGCCACAATGATAATATTAGCATACTAGTGCCTACCATGATAGCACTATCATGCTAGGTGTAGTTGTTGTTGACATGTTTTATATATAGATATATTTTCTTTTTTAATAAAACTGAATAAAGTATAGAAGGGATTAGATTCATAATGCATACAAAAGCTGCTTGCCAACCGCTAATAAACAACAGAAGAAGAAAAACACCACGAAGAAGAACGCAGTCCGTTTGAGCGGGTACAAGATACCTCAATCGGATTGGTTAAAGGAATATTCCATCCCCTGTTCAATTCTTTCCGTTTGAGCAAATAAACCAAATGCAATTGGAATATTTGGGTCCATGTATACTATTGACATAATGGCTATTGACATAATTATGCAAATGATGATTAATAAATGTTAATTCTAAAAAAAGTGATATTGGATAATTCCTCACGGCACACCTGACGGGTTTCTCAAGGTACACGAGTGTGCCGCGGCACAGTGGTTGAAAACCACTGGCATAGAAAATGGATGGAGGAATAAGCGGAGCAAAACCTTCTCCCTCCATTCTCGTTGCCGTTTGCAACATGCATAATTGATGGGTGTGGTGGCAAAGCTTCATGTCTTGTGGACGACTTTGATACCTTCCGCTCGTCTCCCTGTCTGGGAGACGAAGTGGGGGGGGGGGGATGTGAAGTTCCTATGTGCTGCGTGGACATGTGTGCGTGCGCCTATGGAAAAGTCTCTGGTGTCTGCATTTCTATCTTCATTAATCAGCGATGCCGCCCAGGGGGGAAGTCGACACACACACACACACACACACACACACACACGGAGTCTTTCAAATGCAAACGCTTTCGTTCCTGATGAAACACAACCTGCTCTTCCGTCTCCCAGGGAGACCAGACAGCGGACGGTTAATGTTCTTGTCAACAAATCGATTAATTAATACCGAGACGCGCCTCATTATTCCCGGTTCAGTCCAAGACAAACAGGGATAGAAGCTCGGGATGCCGTCTTTGAAGTCTGCGCCAACGAAAACGACACTTCTTTTCTAAGCTCGGCGGTATGGCGAACACGCACAGGGAGACTATTTTAAAAACCTGCGGGACATCTTGGCTGGGAGGCGCTTCACCACTTTTGTTTAGTCTGTGGGACCGCGCCGGAGGCTCCGCTCTCTCTGGACGGAATCCTGACATTATTGTCTTCCCTTGGGGGGGCGAGCTGAGGAAGCGGTGGCTAAAGGCCAGGGTGGTCTTCAAACTGTGGTAGCTGCTGGTCATTTAAGGAAGGGGGGAGTGTAAATTGTAGTATCTGCCATGATGTGCAGCTCGCTGGGGGTGGCTAAAGTCTCCAGGTCAGTTCAGAGGATTCATTCATTCATTCATTCATTCATTTTCCACCAGCCAATCACAGGGCACATATAGACAAACAACCATTCACACTCACATTCATACCTATGGACAATTTGGAGTCACATTCATTCATTTTCTACCCCACAAGGGTCGCGGGGGTGCTGGAGCCTATCCCAGCTGTCTTCGGGCGAGAGGCGGGGTAAAACCTGGACTGGTGGCCAGCCAATCACAGACCACATATAGACAAACAACCATTCACACTCACATTCATACCTATGGACAATTTGGAGTCGCTAATTAGCCTAGCATGTTTTTTGGAATGTGGGAGGAAACCGGAGTACCCGGAGAAAACCCACACATGCACGGGGAGAACATGCAAACTCCACACAGAGATGGCCGAGGGTGGAATAGAACCCTGATCTCCTAGCTGTGAGGTCTGCGCGCTAACCACACGGCCGCTGATTCGCTTATTTCACTGTCAACCCAAAAGGGATTGCGCCTCGGACAGATCGTCCAATCATCAAGCAGAAGCCGAGCGTCCGAGCGACATCCGTCCAGGTTGGCGCAGTGGAAGAACGGGAAGGAAGTGGTGTCTGTGACTTGTAATTAATAGCCGACTCTGAAGAAAAGATGACGATATTCTAGTCAAGATGGCCGCGGTGGCGCCAATGAATGGATGAATGAACGTTGCGCTTCCTGCTCTCATTGTGAGCTGGTGCAAAACTAATCCGGGCAACTGGCGCTCCTCCAGTGGGCTGCATGGTGCTGACCTGATGGTGACATGCCAGAGGGGGCCCCCTCTGGCTCAGTTCCCCGTTTCGACCCTACAGGGCCCCCCAATCCAGGCCTTTACAAGAGCGGGGCAGACACAGGCCGGGCTTGTTGTTTTCATGGGCAAGGCAGGGCAGGGGCGGGGCGGGGCAGGGTGGGCTCGTTCCCCACCAAACGACATGCAGATTACGTGCGATCAAAGAAGCTGCTGTGTGTGCTGCATAAATGGATAATTGTTCTTCGGGAAAATGTAAAAAAAAAAATAAAAGTACGTACACGGTCGGGCCGGTCGGCCGGCCTGTGATTGGCCGACGGAGGGGGGCTGATCCAGGCTGGTTGAGTGGCGGTTCAGCTCCCCTCTCGGGAGGTTAATTTTCAATCTCGAAAAGAGGAGCCGGGGGCTTTTACTTCATGGACTCCAGCGCCATAACCCCCCCCGACTGTGTTTTGACCACACTCATGTCTGGCAGGCTGTGTGGGGAGCGCAAAGCAGGAGGTAGTGCCGAGGTTAACTTGATTTGTTGCACAAGTCTCAACATGGAAAGTTACGCAATGGTAACAGCGTCAACACACACACACACACACACGACTGAGGCTCTTCTTTTTTTTTTCCACCCCTCCGTTTCCTCCCCCGGCCCACTTCCTCTTCTATTCATGCGTCCGTGTCGCCCCGGCGACTCGCCACATCCATCAAGGTCGGCGACCCGATCGATAGCCAGAGGCTTTTCCCTCTCATCGGCCTCGCAGAACCACAGCAGCGGTCCCTACTGCTTATGTAACCATCGACGTATCGGCTCATTCGCTTGCTTATTTTCTTCCTGTCGGCTGATTGGGGCCTGGGGAGGGGGGCGGGGGTATTGACTAGTTAGAGAATGACAACTGATATGTCTGGGTTAGATGATGAGCCAGTCAAATAGCGGCGTAGATAGACGTCGAGCGTCAAACGATTAGCACAAGGAGATGTGTGTGTGGGGGGGGGGCAGCAGACAGCCCGTGTGCAGCTGCGTCAGTGCGCAGTCATGAAGTCACCGTGTTCCAAATAGCACACGGGGAGATTGCAGCTGTCTGCCGTCTGTGCCGCAGCCACTCTGTCAGGCGGCCCCCAGACAGAGGAGGGCTGTTCTCGCTGTCTGACACTTCTGACTCTCAGCCAGCCTGAAAAACAAGACCCGGCCAAACAAGGAGCAGCAAAAAAAAAAAACACAGTTATGCCGTGATGGCTGCAAAACAACTAGTAGGTCAGTGAATCCAAAGTGGAAAAAAAAATTCTAAATTAAATCTTTCATGGACCATTCGTAATGAAAATGTAGCACTCTTATGATTAAGGGTGCAGTCAAGTCCCGATATTTCCTGCCAGATTTGACATAAAACTTGCTGAAATGTAGACTTAACACCAGGGTAGGTTGAATTGCAAGGTTTATAGTGCTCGTTCATTGCTTCATGCACACATCCAATAGCGCCTTGCTGTCGCTCTCTTCACGTTTTCATCATGCCAGACCTCGTCATACACCCCTACTACTAGGCCTGGCACCATTACAGATAAATGCAACAATAGAAACACGATAATTACGACTCATTCATTCATTTTCTACCGCTTTTCCTCACGAGGGTCGCGCGGCGGGTGCTGGCGCCTATCCCAGCTGTCTTTGGGCGAGAGGCGGGGTACACCCTGGACTGGTGGCCAGCCAATCACAGGGCACATATAGACAAACAACCATTCACACTCACATTCATACCTATGGACAATTTGGAGTCGCTAATTAACCTAGCATGTTTTTGGAATGTGGGAGGAAACCGGAGTACCCGGAGAAAACCCACACATGCACGGGGAGAACATGCAAACTCCACACACAGAGATGGCCGAGGGTGGAATTGAACACTGGTCTCCTAGCTGTGAGGTCTGCGCGCTAACCACTCGAACCGCCGTGTCGCCCGCAAGTCTCAACATCTCCTGCCAAATTTGACTTTAATACTTAACACCAGGGTAGGTTGAATTGCAAGGTTTATAGTGCGCGTTCATTGCTTCATGCACACTTCCAATAGCGCCTCGCACACCGCCGCTGGCTATCTGGCTGCTTTGTTCTCACCGTACAGCTTTATTCTTTCCAGCTTTATTATTTTATATCGTTCACAAAAAATATAATTTAAAAAAAATGCTGATAAAATCGATTATCGACAATAATTTGCAGCACAATTATCGACTGGTGCAATTTGCTATCATGACAGGCCAACAGAATGCATGTATACATAGGTGTCTATATGTATAAATACACATTCTTTTATGTATTTTATTTAATTTGTATTATTATTAATAGTATTATATATCAGGAAAAAAAAAATTAATCTATAAATGCTGTAAATGAACTGTAAATGAACAAATGAATGTATATTTTTATTGTGCTTTTTATTTTAAATCATTGTAGCAAAGTCATCTGTGTTTGACAATAAAAATATTCCCCACAAAATTCCCACACAAAACTGCCATATGATTATTATTTTCATAATATTGGTGAAATGTTTATATTTATGACAATATAATAAAAGTTAGTGTATATAAGAAATAATGTTTTTTCTATGCACAGAATGCATAGGTATCTATATGTATACATA
This sequence comes from Doryrhamphus excisus, assembly GCF_030265055.1. Classification (NCBI taxonomy): domain Eukaryota; kingdom Metazoa; phylum Chordata; class Actinopteri; order Syngnathiformes; family Syngnathidae; genus Doryrhamphus; species Doryrhamphus excisus. Next base: position 14,642,068 of record NC_080468.1, read on the forward strand.
CACGTTCTTTTACATATTATTTTATTTCATTTGTATTCTTAATATTATTAAATATCAGGAAAATATTTTTAAATCTATAAATGCTGTATATAAATGAATGTATATTTTTATTGTATTTTTTATTTTAAATAATTGTAGCAAAGTCATTTGTGTTTGACAATAAAGTTAAAACCACAAAATTCCCCACACAAAACTACCATATATGATTATTATTTTTATATCTGGGAAATTTTTATATTCATGACAATATATAATAAAAGTTAGTGTATATAAAAAAATGTTTTATGTACAGAATGCATGTATACATAGGTGTCTATTTTTTACGTATTATTTTATTTCATTTGTATTCTTATTAATAGTATTATATACCAGGAAAATAGTTTTAATCTATAAATGCTGTATATAAATGAATGTATATTTTTATTGTATTTTTTATTTTAAATCATTGTAGCAAAGGCATTTGTGTTTGACAATAAAGTTAAAATATTCACAAAATTCCCACACAAAACTGCCATATATGATTATTATTTTTATAATAATCAGGGAAATTTTAATATTTATGACAATATATAATAAAAGCTAGTGTATATAAGAAATCATCAGGAGACTTTTAGCTTGTATCTGTTTTTGTTTTCTTTCTAGTATGGGTTGAGCTGAGTGTGTTTTTGCGAGCGTCATAAAACAAAGCCGCCATCATGAGGGCAACACAAAGTGACAGAGCAAATAAGTTTGAGGACGTGTGTCACTGGTTTGCGCCTGCCCAGACAGCGACTTATTTACACAGCAGGGATCAGGCTGGTGCCTGAGGGGGCGTGGGGGTGGGTGGGGGGTGTTTACACAGCCTAGTTCCTATTTCTTTACTGCACTTTCTTAAAAGCCAATACTCCACAGACCGGGAAGATCACGTCTAGAAAGATCTCCTTGGTTTGGTCTGGTTGAAAAATAAACTAAAGTACACAGTGACAGAGTGCAGGCCAAGTGAAGGGGAAACACAAACCAAAACCCAAAAAGCTTCCCTGCCTAAAAAAGTATCTTGCCGGCGTTCCGACTAACATCCACTGGGATGTGGAAAGTATGAGTCACCACGACCACGAATGTCGGAGGCGGCTGGAGTCTGGAGGATGTTCAGGTTGAGAGACACGTCCGTCTGCCTCACTTCCTGTTCAGTCAAACGCGCACTTTCATCACACATACACACCATCGGCAAAACCTGAACGTGAAAACAGAACATGGCCACATCTGTGGCACGAGTGGCGAGACGGTGGCGCTCCAGGGATGCTGCTGAGGTGTGAGACGGCGATGTGTTACACGGTTCAGCCACCGGTGGGGGCAGCGCCCCGTGTCTCACACAACAACAAAATACCACAACCAAAGCAGACGGGTCAGCTACACCTTTTTATGTGGCGCTTAATCTTTCCCCTGAAAGTGAAACCAAAAACGAACAACGTCGTGTGGGTAGGTAGCCATGTTTGACATCGCTCCCTGAACGTTTATGATAAATACCCACATATTTCATCGAGATACAAAACAGAAAGACTCGAAATTATCTACAAAGTCAAAACCCACAACACGTCCACGTGTGTTATTAAGATATTTAATCAATAGCCACGTTTACATGAGGAGTTTTTCTCTTTCCGAATGACCTTTCCCAAAGCAATGGTATACATCAGGGGTCTCAAACACGCGGCCCACAAAAGTTTGAGGCCCCCGCCTTGATATGAAAGGTTAATGTTAGTCTGATATGGATGCTGTATGGTATCATGTACTCAGAAACAATTATTACGTTTGATTAATGTTCATGTTAAAGGTTAAATAACTGTTAATAGTTATCCTCCCTATCCGTGTGGAAGTGGTACATTTTTGGCTTTTAAGTTTAAAGGAAATAACTTGAAGGCTACCGTTTAGGTCGCTAAGCTCTCTAGTTTGCGAGTTAGCATGTGTCTCAAGACCCTGCAGTTGCGCAATATGTTGTAAATAAAAAAAAGAGTATAAATGTGACTATAGTCGTGTTTTGTCATGTCTACAGGGCTCTAATAATGCTTTGTTCATTTTAATCTGAAAAAAATTATTTGTCTACCCACCGACTATATGTGGTTTCTTAAGTTTTTATTATTTGCCGTTTTATTATTATTATTATTATATTTATTTATTACTGATTGATTTTCTTTATTCTTGATTTGTTTATTTTTCATCTTATTTTGTGTAGAAAAATAAAAATTAAGATATTTCAGAACAATGTTTTATCAGTCTGACAACTTTCCGATTGAGCGGATACAAGATACTGCAATCGGATTGGGGAAAGGAATATTCCACCCCTGTGAATCCGATTATATATTCATTCGTATTGGCACTTTTTTTTCGGAATGAGGTGTATACAAAGGTTACATTCTTTCCGTTTGAGCAAATAACCCAAATGGAATTGGAATATTTAGGTCCATGTAAACGTGGCTAATGTGACAAGCTCTTCCTGATATTAATTCCTGACAGGCGCCGCCTTGCGCAATGAAAAGAACCAGAATGACTTGAAAAAATCCACAAAGTCAAAAGACATGGCAGGTTCATAAAGACATTGGGACAAGCAGTCTTTTTTTTGGTATGGTCCAAGCACCCCAGTGTCGGTTTGGCTACCATATAAAAGACATTGTACTCTGTGGAGGTCCCAAAAAAAAACATTGTACTCTCATTCCTTGTTTACAAAATGGTTTGGCATTGTTTTTCCTACATGTACAACTAGAATTATGCGTTATAAAAAGTATTTTTGCTCATATTTTTTTAATGTCCGGAAGGGATTTATTGTAATTCTTCCCTTGGAAGAGAAGCGAGTAATGAAAACGGAGGTATAGCACGGTATTATTGATTATATATATTGGCCTTTTGTTCAGTGACATTCCCACTGACCTCCGGGTGACCCGTGGGGACAAATGATGCACTTCCCCTTCAGCTGTGGCCAGCTGGCCTAAACCGGTCTGACCAGACAGATGTCCCCACCTGTGTCTCAGACCTCCAGCAAATAAAACACACAAGGCTAGGTCAACACTGGTTTAAGAAAACACAACCGGCGTGACGTCATCGAGTCTAGCGGATCAAGACGTGACACAAGAAGGGGCTTGGCGACTAGAGCGGGATGACTGACTGATCCGCCATTGCATTGCATTGCATTGCAAACGAGCGAGTCGGGAGTTGGACTTACTTTGTCGAGCGACCTCTTGAGCTGGTAGTGGAACTTCTCTTTGACCTCGTCCAGCAGCTGCTTGAGCTTGGCCTCCTCGGGCGAGCCCTGGTACTTCCTGGCCAGCTGCAGGTAGCAGGGCCACTTGGCCGAGTCAAAGCCCCAGTGGCAGGTCCTCTTATCGGGCGACTTGTGCGAGTGCATGACGAACTTCTGCGGCGAAAAGAGCAAGTGGCACTCCACGCACTGGACGCAGGGCGCCTCGGGCTGGGTGTAGAACTGGGGCACGAAGAGGCCCTGGCACTTCCCCAGGCACTGGTGCTCCACCTGGAAGCCGGCATCCGTCTCTTTCAGCAGGCCCTGCGTGGACAGCTTGCCGCTGAAGTCGGCGGGCAGGGCGGCCCCGGGGCGAAGCAGAGCGTTGCACAGCCGCTGCGCGTCGGTCAGCGTGATGAGGCCGCAGGACGGCGCGTTGAAGGGCAGGATGCCGAGCACCTTGAGGATGTGCAGCTGCTCGGCGTCGCAGCGGGAGCAGTACACGTAGAGCTCGTCGCACACGGTGTTGATCTGCTGCAGCGAGAAGTCGCGCAGAACCGAGTTGAGCACCTGGGGCAAACACAGGCGCTTCTCGCCCCCCACCACGAAGCAGGAGATGGACTCGCCCTCGAGGAGCGAGTGGGTGAGCTCGGTGGAGCTGTCGCAGGGAACCAGCAAGGGGCCGCCTCCCAGGACGGGTGGGGAGGGCAGCGGGGGCATGCCAGCGTGGGAATGCTCGTGGCCGGTGCGTGCTGAAAAGGCAGCCGGGCCCCCCAGGGAGCTCTGGCTGCTCAGGGTGAACTGGGCCAGCGTGTGCTTGAGCCCCGGGCTCAGGTCCAAGGCTTTAGCCGAGGACGCCGCTTGCAGGTCGGCGTCGTGGTGCGGCTCCTCGACGTGCTCCCGCTTCACCTTGGCGGTCTTGTGGAAGGAATCCAGGTTGCGGCGTTTCAGGTTGATCTCGGCCATCACTCGCTTCTTGATGGGCGCGTCCTCCAGCCGTTCCCGGTACAGACGCTTCATGCCACCCTTGAAGGGGGTCAAGTCTTTGAAGGAGCTTTTCAAGCTGGTTTGGGTGCTGGCCATGTCTGTGTTATTGTTCCTGTCTGCTGGCTGGGTGGCTAAGTGGAACACTCCCGAGTCCTCTTGTTGATCTTTTTAAACCACGCTGATCCTCGGCTGCTCCCGCGCATGCATGGTGAAACTCCGCGGCTCTTTTTCCCTCTTTCGATCCACTTCCTGTTGATAAAACAGGAAATAAGAAAGCTGAATGACAGCGGAATAAACAAACTTATCAAAGAGCATGAAACAGCCCATAAAGGAATTAAATGTTTTACTGCTCCATTGGGGAGGGAGGGGATGGGGGGGGGGGGGGGCATTGAAGAGGTCAATGGCTGTTTGCATGCACCACTAAACCACTAAACCAAATGGTCATTAACATAGTTCACACAAACAAGGCTCCTCCGGCCCCTTGTCATTGAACCCGAGGATGGGGTGCGGGGGGGGGGGGGGGGGGGGGGTCTCCAGTGAGAATTTCAACAAGCCAAACCTGTCGACCAGACAACCAGGATCACAGCAGCAGCCACCCTGCCCCTGTGCTGGAGCGACCATTACAGTGTTAATGATGTGAACCCCCCCCACAAAAAAAAAAAAAACATACCGGGCCTCTCAGCCCAGCGCCGCTTACCCCACGCTGGCTCCATCAAGCCTTCACAGAAGAACCCCCCCCCTCCCAACACACACCTCCAAAATGATCCCCCCCATCACAGCTTGATGTGTGGATGTTTTCATGTAGGTAAAACACCACTTAGCCTCATTTCCAAATGTGCTTAACACCAACTTCCCATGAAAACATTCCTACGCGGGCCAAACCAAATGATGCAAACACGAAAAACGCTGTAAAAAAAACAACTGCACCTGAAATGCTGCACGAGAAGCCAAGCTAACAGAAAGTTAGCCACATATCAGTCCTTAAAAGTACACTTTTCTTTGTTTTTTTACACTTGGCAATGATATCGTCCAATAGCTACTGTTAGCATAGCATAGTCTGGCTCCTCCGGTTGCCTAACAAAACTTGGATTTTTGTTCAATTTGACACACTTTTTAAAAACAACTGAATCACATCATTAAAACAATGAAACTCAAATTAAAAATTGTAATGTTTTCCTTTTGAATTTGTTTGTAGTGTAGCAGTATTTACATGATTGCAACATTTGTTTTATGCTGTTTGGGAGCTTTAATAGCCCCCATCGGCCACCGTACATTTCGCACGTCCGGCAGCAGAGGCTGTGGGCAGATATGTGCATGCCTTTGCACATTTTCACTGAGCTTTTTTTCCCCCTCTCCGCGACTGGCGCACTGCCGTTGCTGCTTCTGCGCAAAAGCAGCGACCTTGATTCCGCAGCAGGAGGCTAGCGTTTGCGGGGTTGTTTTCATGTGGAAAAAAAGGCAGCCCCCCACAGTGGACCACAACATGTATGTCACACGGAGAGCGTTGCAGGTGCGAAACCGGCAAAGAACACTGGAGCTTGATAACTCCCACGTCCCGGTGTCCGTTTTGCTGCTGCAAGGACGCCGCATATGAAAGCTTGAAAGCTCCACCAACACCCCCCCCCCCTCCTCCCCCCGTCCAGTCTGTGAACTGTACCTCCTCCTCTTCCTCGCAACTGCACTGGTATGCAGACAGCGCCGATAATGACATTCACTGTCTACACTCCCAGTCTGCTGGGTCAGTGGGAGGGAGGGAGGAGGCACCACTCACCCCGCAAACAACCGTCGCGGTCCGGACTACCAGGCTGTCGTACTCCGGTCACACCGCCGCAACTGCTACCGTTAAAGGAATGTGAATTACGCGCGACGTATAATGGAAATGAATTAAAAAACAACGTTAAATACGCAAACGACGTGTGATAAAGTGAAAATAAAACAAGTACGACCGGGTCGCTTGTTAGCATATTAGCTAAGCTAGCTTAACCCCCGGTATACTCGTAATGCGGGCTTAAAAAACAAGCAAAGTGGGTTATAAAGCAGCAGCCCAGAACACGTTGTTGCTGTGAAAATGTAAAATAATAATATTACATAAAAAGAAAATATGTCTCGCTTGCCAACAACAAACAAGTGTATCGTACCGACCACAGTGGGTCATCCTACCCCGGCTAGAGAGCGACATGGTCGGCTACACCGCGCTAGGTTCGCCGCCCCCCGACTTCGTTCGTCAAACAAATCACTGCGTTTTTAAAACGAGTCAAATCGTCTATCGTGTCCACAAACATGCATAAATACACGATAATATTCGGGTTAACACTTGCCTCGTCCGCTGTCGTCGTCCTCCTCCTCCTGACTGGCCGGGGGTCTTCTCCGTACTGGAGCCTGGCTGCCTGCCTGGCGGAGCGTCAACAAGATGCCGCTGGAGTGCTACACTACAGCCCTGTGACGTCACGCCGCATCGGGGCTTAAGAGGCGGAGACGTCATCCGCCTGACGGAAACTGTGCGGGGGTGTCTCTGCTGTCTGCCTGTCTGTCTCTCTGTCTGTCCACCTGTCCCTGTGTGTCTAATAAAGACGCATTTCCTCTGCATTCCCAACAGGACACACTTGGATGGAATCTTGTGGCAGCAGAGGACACATTTAAATCTTGAGAGGTCCTTTACACATTTCACCCCCAAAAACTATATATAGTATATACATCCCTATAGGTAAAACTAACAAATCATTTTTTTTTATAGAGAATAATTCTAGTTTTACATGCAGGTACATATATATCATACGTAGTGATATAATTCTGGGTGTAAGCATGCTAACATAAGCATACTAACATTTTTATCCATTTTAATAGCTACACCCTTTAATAATGAGCACTATTATGCTACATTGTTGCAAGCTAACATTAGCATAGTAGCATTTAAAAAATGTCTTAGGCAGACATATATCACACATTGCGATATCATGCTCGGTGTTTTTTTTTTTAAAATCAATTTTCAGAGGACTCTTAGCACTATCATGCTAGCTGTTAGCATGCTAACATTAGCATAGTAGCATTTTATCCATTTTCATTCTGGGTGTAAGCATGCTAACATAAGCATACTAACATTTTTAGCCATTTTAATAGCTAGACCCTTTAATAATAACTGTTATGCTACATGTTTGCGTGCTAACATTAGCATAGTAGCATTTAAAAAAAATCATGGCCAGACACACATATCACACATTGCGATATCATGCTAGTTGTTTTTTTTAAATTTTCATAGGTAGACACTTAGCACTATCATGCTAGCTGTTAGCATGCTAACATTAGCATAGTAGCATTTTATCCATTTTCATTTCATTTTCTCGACACGCATAAACACCACTGTTATGCTAGGTGTGAGAATGCTAACATTAGCATGTTAGCATTGCTGGCATACTACCACTATCAATGTAAATATGACGATAAAATAAATGTAGGACTGATATTTGGTGTAATCCACAATATGGGGCGAACTATGGCGGCTTGGCGGGGGTCTACATTTTCTGAGTCGTTTTCTAGTTTGTGGAGTTATATGCACAAATGGCCAAAATGGTCCTATCTGGCAATGTGAAAGAATTCTTTGACCGCAAAATCTAATCAGTTTCTTCCATATCCCATACGACAATTCCTGAAAATTTCAACTAAATCCATTCAGAACTTTTCCAGTTATTTGGAACACAAACCGATAGATAAATGCCAGCCAAAACATACCTCCTTGGCAGACGCGAAAATAGGTATCATGTGAAAAATGCTAGAAAAAAGTGTGGCGCGATTGTATTTCCTGTGAGAAAGTCACTAGACACTAGAAAAAAAAAAGATGTCTGACACACGTTGGTGCAGATGGAGATAAGGGTGAAGGTCCGGAATGGAGTGTAAACATTGAGTGTAGAATTCCTTTCCTGCAGCAGGGCTGTTTTGCCGCGTCTGATGTGACAGCAAGGTCAGCAGTTGCATTATGAGAGCAGATGTGAGTACACCTCCCCGTCCAGCCCCCCCCCCCCCGACAACAACAGGAGGGGACATTGATTTCCCTGTAATAACATCACTCCCAAGTGCTGCGGGGGCCACTAAATTCATCTGCTATGTGCAATAATGCCACCCGGTGCCGATGTGTTGATTAGAGAAAGAGAAGAGGAAAAATGAAGAATGAGGCGATGTGTTGTTATGGGACTGTCAGGACGAGCAGCGTGTTGATAAGACTCTCCATTAGCTGTCTAACGGTTATTGGACTCAGTGCTAAGTGGACCCTGGAGGGGGTGGGGGGGTTCTATCGTCTTCATACCCCCACTTTGAAATCAATGTATTGAAATAAGTCACGGCTCCTTCCTCTTTGTGTGTAATTTGAGGTAACGATGCTTGATGACCGCATCATCCAGACCTAGCGTGCAGCTTCCATGCCTCCATCAAGTCATTGGGAGGCCTGCGTTGAGCAGAAAGAAAGATGTCAAACGCACCCAGGAGTTTAAGGAGTCATCTTGCAAGAGTTCAGGACTTGGAGCAGCAAAGAGATGATATTGTGTGTGACGTCACCACAAAAGGGAGAAGCGTGATGCTATTTGTTTATATTCTAATCGTATTAAAAGCTATAAGCACTATAATGTGTTTTAAAAATACAAAATATTTTACCATTTTAGAATGTATTTTGCACATTTTAGTTGTTATTGTAATCTTATAAATACCAGCAATCTTATAAATGTTATGTGTTACATTGCATTGTTACACTACGTTACATTATATTACATGATGTTACACTACATTACACTGTTAATACTATGCTACAATACATTGCGTTATTACGGTACACTGTTACGTTACATTACATTATGTCACATTACACTGTTACACTACATTGCGCTATTATGGTACACTGTTACGTTACACTACATTACCCTGTTACTCTACGTTATGTTACGTTACACTACGTGACATCGCGTTACACTATGTTACATTACACTGTCACACTACATTATATTACACTGTTACACTATGCTACATTACATTGCGTTATTATGGTACACTGTTACGTTACATTACATTATGTCACATTACACTGTTACATTACATCGCACTATTATGATACACTGTTACGTTACACTACATTATGTTACACTACATTACCCTGTTACTCTACGTTATGTTACGTTACACTACGCGACATCGCGTTACACTATGTTACATTACACTGTCACACTACATTATATTACACTGTTACACTATGCTACATTACATTGCGTTATTATGGTACACTGTTACGTTACATTATGTCACATTACACTATTACATTACATTGCACTATTATGATACACTGTTACGTTACACTACATTATGTTACACTACATTACCCTGTTACTCTACGTTATGTTACGTTACACTACGTGACATCGCGTTACACCATGTTACATTACACTGTCACACTACCTTACATTGTTACACTATGCTACATTACATTGCGTTATTACGGTACACTGTTACGTTACATTACATTATGTCACATTAGTTACATTACATTGCGCTATTATGGTACACTGTTATGTTACACTACATTACACTGTTACGTTACCTTAAATTACACTGTTACTCTACGTTGTTACATGTCACACTACATTACACTATGTCACGTTACACTGTCACACTGTTACATTACATTAGATTGTTACACTACATTACATTAGATGATGTTACACCATGTTACATTCCATTACATTATGTACACTATACACTATGTTACATTAGATTGTTACACTACATTACATTAAATTACATTATGTTACACCGTTACATTACATTGTTACGCCACATGACATTAAATCACATTACGTTACAGTTACATTACTTTGTTACACTGTTACATTACATTGTTACACTACATTACATTATACGTTACATGAAATTATATTATACTATGTTAGACAATATGTAGACATTGTTAGATTCTGTTACACTACATGACATTAAACATGACAGCCGCTATTACCAAGCACGTTTACACGGGAGGAGAAGGGGCACTCCGTCCTTTATAGCCCGACTTCCATACGTTAGCAAACAAGTCACCGCTATCAACATATTTAAAGGCACGCAGCGCTCCGGTGGTAAAGTGTTCCAGTGAAGTACGGCAGCACCGAATGTCAAGTATGCCTGAAGATGATTAGACTATTATTAGACTCACTTTAGTAGCACACTTGGAGCTCCAAGTAAAACACCTTGACTTGCAGTGTGCGTTTGAGTGTGTGTTTTATAAAGGGGACGCCGTCTTCTAGCGCCTAATGAGTCCCTTTGGGGAGGGAATAAAACACCCAACAAGATAATAGCAATTAAAACGGGATGTTTTTCCCTCCATTTTACATCACTAATTATACAAGTTGAACGTCTTCCACAGGGTGATGGGGCGACACCCCAGGGTGGTTGGGTTTCATCGTGGGGGTGCTTGGAAACAATGTCAAACAAGCCATGGTGGCAATTATGCAGCATTTATTGGACTCACCTGGGAGTGCCGACAACGCTTCGATGGCATGTTTAATCCCCCCTCCCCCTCCCCGTCCACCATTGCAGAACGCCAATCAATGCTTTTTATTATTTGTGGCACATCATTTTCCGTGACCTCCGTAGCTTTTTCACCCCTCAGCATTGATGTGTGTGTGTGTGTGGGGGGGGGGGTTCCAGTTTCATAGCTAGACACACATGCTTATAAATAATAAGCTATACATATATACACACACACACACACACACACATATATATATATTTATACATACACACATATATGTATATATATATATATATATATTCATACACATATATATATATATATAAAGACCACTATTATGCTACATATTAGCATGCTAACATTAGCATACTAGCAATTTATCAATTTTCTCATATTTATATACACACATATATATATACACACACACACATATGTATATATATATATACATACACACACATATATATATAAAGACCACTATTATGCTACATATTAGCATGCTAACATTAGCATACTAGCAATTTATCAATTTTCATGGTCAGACACATATGTACAGTATCACACATTGCGAGATCATGCTAGGTGTTAGCATGTCAATGCTAGCACATTAGTCTTGCTGGCATGCTAAAATTAGCATAGTAGCATTTTTATCCACTGTCATGGGCAGACACAGGCTGTTAAAGTTATTACTTATTTTTTTTTTTTTTTTTACAATCAATACTTATGATTTTCTCAGCTTTGCACCAAAATGTTGATTTTTAAAGGCTGGATGGAGGAAACAACCCTATATTATATATTATATATATATATATATATATATATATTATATATATTATATATATTTGAGCTGCCACAATAAACAACAAATAGTATTGTCAAAGTGAAAGTTACGCTTGAAATGTATAATTTCACAAAAAGCTGCTTTTTTTTTTTTTTTAGTCAGGAACAGATATTTTCCTGAAACTTATGAATGTTCTGCTGCTGATTAATAAAGGATGCAAAAAGGTTTCTGGTGAAAGTTTACACTTTCTTTTGGCAGCTTCGATGTTTATATAACCATAGTAGATAATCTGTGTTCCCTGAAAAATCAGTGCAAACAGCCGCTACTCAAGGGCTTGTCTTTTGAAAAAGTCTTGGATTGAATGAGTTCACCATTTTTGGGGGATAATTCTTTCGCTTATATTGGCCAAGAAAATGCAATAATAATTCTAAAAAAATACATGACCTTGGCAAAATAATAATAAAAAACAACTGAACCCCTTTTTTATTATTTTTTTTTTATAGCTTAGTCAAGAAAATGCAGCCAAAATATTACTGGCTATAATACTTTGTTTTAATTAATTAGAATCTGAATGGCATATTTTGGAATAAATAAGTAATGTAATGCAGTGTTATTGCTCCCAGGAGGTCCACTGATGCATCAAAATACCTATAAATCGTGTTATTAAAAAAAAAAAAAAGTGACAGAAATAATGACTTTGTTTTTACCACAAGGAGAAATCAAATGTTTATTTGACAGTTTTTCTTTTGCACACTAATAATAAAATGTCCTCCAGGCGGTGGTCAACGCCATAAGGTCATATTTAGTACTCAGTATGGCCATTCCAAAATAAAAAAGTCCTAAGAATAAGAATAAGTAACAGACCGATGAATGTGCTCGGTTGGCTTTGTGTCCTTTCATTTAGCGGGAAAATGAAAACGAAAGCCGCGATCCAGCAGGTTGACGTTTTTTTTTTTGACTGACAGCCAAGAATGGAATGGAGGAAGTAGAAAAGGAGGCGTGGTTACAAACCCGGCGTCGTCATGGTCATATATATATATTTTTTTGGTCCTAATGCGTGAAGCTTGCTAACGTTCTCTTTTCCTTCACGCTACCGTTTAAGCCTGCGACGCTGCAGGAACGAAGACCACTTGTTCAAGTCTACGTAGCATGTTTATATATATATATATATATATATATATATATATATATATATATATATATATATATATATATAATGGCTTATCTTCATTACAAATACAGCGTTTCCGAGGAAGGCTAGTGTCGCTACGCTAATGCCCGGCTAACCTGTATTATTATTATTATTATTATTATTCATTCATTCATTCATTTTCTACCGCTTTTTCCTCACGAGGGTCGCGGGGGATGCTGGAGCCTATCCCAGCTGTCTATGGGCGAGAGGCGGGGTACAACCTGGACTGGTGGCCAGCCAATCACAGGGCACATATAGACAAACAACCATTCACACTCACATTCTTACCTATGGACAATTTGGAGTCGCTAATTAACCTAGCATGTTTTTTTGGAATGTGGGAGGAAACCGGAGAACCCGGAGAAAACCCACGCATGCACGGGGGAGAACATGCAAACTCCACGCAGAGATGGCCGAGGGTGGAATTGAACCCTGGTCTCCTAGCTGTGAGGTCTGCGCGCTAACCACTAGACTGCCGTGTCGCATTATTATTATTATTATTATTATTATTATTTTTCATATACTTTGATACAAAATCTAATACAAGTGGACGCTCACTTCCTGCGACAGGCTCCGCCCTCAACTCCCAGCGCCGCTGCCTTCGTACGCTAAGTAACCTCGGAAGAACTTTGTATGACCCCCCCTCCCCCCGTCCCCATGACACAATGACATCAGTGCACTTTTGATATGGTATCAAAAATAGACTTAAGGACGAGTGCTTTTACACCAAAGTGTGTTTTGGCAACAACAACAAAAAAAAATGGATGTCGCCACGCAGCATGAAGACACTGACGTGCATTTGTGTATGTGTGTGTGTGTGTGTGTGTGTATATGTGTGTGTGTGCGTCCTCCCTTCACACACACTCCTCAGCCGACATCAAGAGTGGGTTGATGTACTCGAAGCCCTCAAATTCCGACTGGTCGATCTTCTTCACCACGTCGCTGCGTACGACAAAGAGCACACGTTCAGTCATTGGCTCGCCGAGAAGCTGGGCGGGCTTCACCGCCATTGGCTGGATCAATACACGTGGAGAGAGGAGGGGGAGGGGTCTTACTCGTCGTCAGGCGTCAGCTGGATGGGCTCGTTTGTGAACTGGGCGTCAAAGTTATCCAGTCCGAACTCGCCGGAGATGTTGGGCTTGAACGGCGGCACCACTTGCTTTTGCTCCAACTGCACACACACACACACACACACACACACACACACTGCAAGGTCCGCCATGGCTACCCAAACGAGGTTTCATCTCAAAAGGCCCACGAGACTCACCAGATCCCATTCCACGTTTCTGAAGAACGGGTGGCCCATGATGTCGGCAAAGCCGGTCTGCGGGTGGCATCCGAGGCGCTCCTTGGGGTCCTGCAACACGGCACGGGGTGTGTGTTACATCACAGGGTGTGAGACCGAAGCCAAGAGTGTGATGAGGCGGCGGCCATCTTTCCCAGCTTTTTTTTTTTTTTTTACCTTGTTGAGGAATCCCTTCAGGACGCTGGCGGCTTTGACTGACAGCGAGCGTGGAATTCTGATCTGTTTTTCCAAAATGACTGCAGGAGGTGAGAAGACACGGGAGGGTAAAATGGCTGCTTTCTCCCGTAGGAACAAAATGACACGACATGCACAACAACAACAACACAGCTACAGTGGTACAGTGTTTGTTTGCCGCCCCCCCCCCCCGCCGTTAAAACATAACCGAGATGAAATAGAGATCTATCGGCGTTATGAAGCCATTTCTAAAGCTTTGGGACTCCAGCCAACCACAGTGAGAGCCATTATCAAACAAATGGCCAAACCATGGAACAAAGTCACCCCAAGAGTGACCCGTCTGGACACGACTCAACGGATACATTTGTTCTCAAACATTTTGGTCTCAAACACGCGGACCGTGGGCCATATGTGGCCCGCAGGAAACAAGTTTGAGGCCCCCGCCTTGATATGAAAGTTTAATGTTAGTTTGATATGGATGCTGTATGGTATCATGTACCCGGAAAAAATGATTACGTTTGATTAATGTTCATGTTAAAGGTTAAATAACTGTTAATAGTTATCCTCCCTATCCGTGTGGAAGTGGTACGTTTTTGGCTATTTAAGTTGAAAAGAAATAACTTGAAGGCTACCGTTTAGGTCGCTAGCTCTCTAGTTTGCAAGTTAAATGTGGCCCGCAGGACACTAGTTTGAGGCCCCCGCCTTGATAAGAAAGTTTAATGTTAGTTTGATATGGATGCTGTATGGTATCATGTACCCAGAAAAAAATATTACGTTTTGATTAATGTTCATGTTAAAGGTTAAATAAATGTTAATAGTTATCCTCCCTATCCGTGTGGAAGTGGTAAGTTTTTGGCTATTTAAATTTTAAAGGAAATAACTTGAAGGCTACCGTTTAGGTCGCTAGCTCTCTAGTTTGCGAGTTAGCATGTGTCTCAACAGAAAAAGAAGAGTCAAATATAGTGGTGGTAGTGTGATGGTCCGGGTTCTGTTTTGCTGCATCAGGAGCTGGAATAATGAATTCTGTGGTGGTATTTTACTGCCGTTTCTCTTATTTTGAAGGCCTGACTTTACCGGCAACAGGATGTGCTTTGCCGATGTTACCAAGACACCCCTCATACTCCACTGTGGCACCGCTCAGACTTCACTAACATGGGTGCCAAGTACTGGAATACATCAATCATCTTATGGCAGCTTTAAACAATCAACACATGCGCTGACACATTTTCTTGCTAACAGATGGTACACACACACACACACACACACACACACCTTGGAAGAGGTAGTCTTCTGTGTTCTGGTCGGGATTGTCGGAGCTGCCGACGATGTCGAAAGGAGAGCGGCCCGCCATCATCTCAAACATCAGTACGCCCAGCGCCCACCAGTCCACGCTGAAGCCTGAATACGTACACACACACACACAATAGATGAGAGGCCTCGCATCATTCCAGTTTTCTTCTAACCCTTCCATACTTTTTCTCCCTCTGTCACTATGGCAACCAGTCCTGTGAGCAAAAAGATCACACATGTTTTTAAAAAAAAAAAATCATTATTATGCAGTAAAATCACAAGTAGTGGAAGATGACATAGCTTACATTACAGGCAGTTACTATGTATTGATGACACATATTGATTGGGCCAATGGGAATACCGGCCATGCATAGGGAGCAACTGTATTACAGTACATTATCACATACGATAGTATTCATTGGCCCTGTACCCTAGAAAGCGCCCATGAATGATACGGGAAAAGGCCAAAATGATACTGTGTCAAAGCCCAGAGCATTGATACTGATAAAATACAGAGTTTAACCATGTCCAGTATCAGCCCCCGTAGCTGTCCACTCAGAGCGCGCTGCTCTGGTATCGTGCCCGTGAAACAACCAATCAGAGAACAGCGCACGAGTGCTTAGTGCCTAGTGCTTCTCCAGTCACCAAAAAACCCCAACTTGATTAATGGAACTTTAATTGTCAGACAGCGGCACGGCGATCAAGTGGTTAGCGCGCAGACCTCACAGCTAGGAGACCAGGGTTCAATTCCACCCTCGGCCATCTCTGTGTGGAGTTTGCATGTTCTCCCTGTGCATGCGTGGTACTCCGGTTTCCTCCCACATTCCAAAAACATGCTAGGTTAATTAGCGACTCCAAATTGTCCATAGGTATGAATGTGAGTGTGAATGGTTGTTTGTCTATATGTGCCCTGTGATTGGCTGGCGACCAGTCCAGGGTGTACCCCGCCTCTCGCCCGAAGACAGCAGGGATAGGCTCCAGCAGCCCCCGCGACCCTCGTGAGGAAAAGCGGTCGAAAATGAATGAATGAATGAATAATTGTCAGACATTTATAAGATAAGACTGTTGATAAAATATTATTGTTGAATTTTTTTTTGCAATTATTGTGTTTACACTGTTTAGATATAATACATGTAATAAACTGAACATTTTCTGGAAACAAAATGGTCTTTTTGATTAAATAGTACGTGATAATAAGCTCATGTTTAAATAGTATGTGATAATAAGATCATCACATGGTTTGTCTGGTATCAGGCCCAGTATCATGCCCCCGCGTGCCAGTATCAGCCTTCGACCTTCGGTCCTTCGGTTTGGTTTGGTTTTCCCAAATATTTCTACTTTCTTCCGAAATATTCTTGCTCAATTTTCCTGTAGTAACATTATGACTTTATTCCCAAAATATGTGGGCTTTATTCCCATAATATGTGGGCTTTATTCCTGTAATATGTGGACTTTATTATTTATGTGACATGTTGTACTTGTATTGTGTGAAAATGTGCATCCAAGCCCGCCCGTCCATTTGTCCGTCCATCCACCTCAGTGCTTTCCTGCGATACTGGTGAGACCACAGAAGATGCAAGGGAAAGGCAGCAAACTCTGTTGCTATGATACGTCGCTACGATAGCACGCTCCTGATGCAGAACTGATGTTTTAGTGCTTTCATTTGCTCAACTTCTGAATAACAGAAGTTGACGCCCACGTCCGTGCACGCAGAAGGCATTCAGATTAGACTAATTCGCTTCAGCTGTGTTTTTTTTTTTTTGTGTGGATTCCGTATATTCCTTATTTGACCCAGGTGTCTTCTTTGAGGAAAACAGTGTTCCTTCTCACCGTAATCTTCTCCTCAGGAGGTGAGAAGACACGGAGGTAAGATGGCTGCTTTCTCCCGTAGGAACAAAATGACACACCATGCACAACAACAACAACACAGCTACAGTGGTACAGCGTTTGTTTGCACCCCCTCGCCGTTAAAACATAACCGAGATGAAATTGAGATCTATCGTCGGCGTTATAAAGCCATTTCTAAAGCTTTGGGACTCCAGCCAACCACAGTGAGAGCCATTATCAAACAATTGGCCA
The DNA here is from genome assembly GCF_030265055.1 of Doryrhamphus excisus. NCBI lineage: Eukaryota > Metazoa > Chordata > Actinopteri > Syngnathiformes > Syngnathidae > Doryrhamphus > Doryrhamphus excisus. The sequence continues at coordinate 14,659,581 of NC_080468.1, forward strand.
AAACATGGAACAAAGTCACCCCAAGAGAGGTCACTACAGTGCAGGCCTCACTTGCCTCAGTGGAGGTCAGTGTTCGTGTTTCCACCATAAGACACACACCTTGGGCAAAAGCTAAAAAGCTAAAAACAAAAACGCTTAACAAAAAGAACATTAAGGCTGGTCTCCATTTTGACAAAAAAAATCTTGATGACCTTTGGGAAAATACTCAAAAATTTCTGAAAGGTGCGTGTCCCAATTCCATCGCCAGAAAAAGAAGAGTCAAATATGGTGGGGGACCTCACAGCTAGGAGACCAGGGTTCAATTCCACCCTCGGCCATCTCTGTGTGGAGTTTGCATGTTCTCCCCGTGCATGCGTGGGTTTTCTCCGGGCACTCCGGTTTCCTGAGTGTGAATGTTTGTTTGTCTATATGTGCCCTGTGATTGGCTGGCCACCAGTCCAAGGTGTACCTGATACATGTTTGCATCAGGTGCACCTTTTGGGTGTTAAGTTGCTATGTGATGAATTTAGTGCTGTTGGTAGTGACATCATAACTGTCACTGTACACTGGTATATTTGCACATTTGGCACCGTTATATTTTAACATAGCTGCATGGCGGTCGAGTGGTTAATGCGCAGACCTCACAGCTAGGAGACCCGAGTTAAATTCCACACTCGGCCATCTCTGTGTGGAGTTTGCATGTTCTCCCCGTGCATGCGTGGGTTTTCTCCGGGTACTCCGGTTTCTTCCCACATTCCAAAAAAACATGCTAGGTTAATTGGTGACTCCAAATTGTCCATAGGTATGAATGTGAGTGTGAATGGTTGTTTGTCTATATGTGCCCTGTGATTGGCTGGCGACCAGTTCAGGGTGTACCCCGCCTCTCGCCCGAAGACAGCTGGGATAGGCTCCAGCACCCCCGCGACCCTCGTGAGGAAAAAGCGGTAGAAAATGAATAAATGAATGAAATATGGTGGTGGTAGTGTGATGGTCCGGAGCTGTTTTGCTGCTTCAGGAGCTGGAATAATGAATTCTATGGTGGTATTTGACTGCCGTTTCTCTTATTTTGATGCCCTGACTCACCGTAATCTTCTCCTCGCAGGATTTCAGGAGCGATGTAATTGGGGGTGCCGCAGAAAGTGCTGGTTGTGTCGCCCGGTCTCAAACCCTCCTGCACAAAGCGGAGAATAAATAGGTCAGCTTTGCTTTCTTTTACATTCCCAATCCAAAACATACGGGTAAACGCGTCCGCACCTTGCACATGCCGTAGTCTGTCAGTTTGATATGTCCCTCGGAATCCAGCAGCACGTTGTCCAGTTTCAGATCTCTGTAGATGATCCCCCGCTCGTGGAGGTAGTTTAACGCCAGACTGATCTCTGCCGAATAGAACCTAAAAAAAGAAAAGAGGTCCGACCTTCCATCATGGCAAAGCGGCAAGAGCACCCAATGGAGAAAGTTGCTAACGTCAAATGCTAAAGCCACCCCCCCCTACCTTGCGTGTTCCTCTGGAAGCTTCCTCTGTCTCTGCATGTGGAACATGAGATCGCCGCCATTGACGTATTCGATGACAAAGAAGAGTCTGGGAAGGAATCATGCAGTCAAATCAGCCAATCACTCAACTCTCAAGCACCGGCATGATTGACGCGACGCCACGCCTCACTTCGTGTTAACTTCTTTTTACGCTTGGATCACTGGTACTGTAAATCCCGCTGCTAAACTCTAATTTACGTTGTGATACCTCCTTTATTTCAGAACGAAATGCGTGTGTGTCATCTTTCAAAAAGACACCTTTAAAAACAAACCACATTCGTCACACAGCAACTTAACAATTTCAAGAAAATAGTCACTTTGAATATGACAAGTTCAAACACTCCTAGCTTGAAAATGGTTAGAGATACAAGCATACTGTAAATGAGAAAAATCAGCCGTATGACCCAAAGTGTGTGATGGGTGACATTCACTCATCTCATTTGCATATTATGACACCATCAATCTAAAAAAAAAAAAAAGGTCAGCGCCCCCCTCTCTACCCATAACTATCACTCATCAAAATGCCTGATCCACTTGTGACATCCCACGCCGTAGCGGCGTTTTGACCACGCGGGCTACACGCACCGTACGTCATCTTTTAGAGGAAACGTATGAAACGTATGAATCCTCAGGGATGTCGCTTCCGTGTACACGGCATTTTCAACTCATTAAAGGGGACCTATTGTGCTTTTTACACTTTTCTGACCTATGAATGTAGTTAGAACAGGGGTGGGCAAACTTTTTGACTCGCGGGCCGCATTGATATAACAAAATTTCCGGGGGGGGGGGGCAGACTATATATTTTACACGTAACGGTCCACCTGGTATTATTGTATCTGTAAAATTGTCATGCAATCTGCTATTATTATTTATTATTTTATATTTATATTTAAATATTTTAAAAATAATAAAATATTATAATAATTTAAATAAAATTAAAATAATAATTATTATATTATTATTATGTAAAATATGCAAATATAACAATATTATTATATATAATTCATATAATAATTAGCATTAATATAATAAATATAATAATCATAATAGTTATAATAATAATATAATAATTATTATTTTAATTTTTATTATTATTATGTGCTTGTGTCTCTTTTTTCAGGAGCACTTTGTAAACAACAGACCATGTCAAACAACGAAATTGATACAACCATCAAAAGATTGGCTCAGGCCATGATGCCAGGTTGTATGTTGAGTTTAAATTAAATACTTTTGAAAGATTGGGTGGGCTGTATTCAAACACTTGGCGGGCCGGATGTGGCCCCCGGGCCGTAGTTTGCCCATCCCTGAGTTAGAATGTAGTATTATCGCGTTAAACGATGCCAAAGTTTCAGATAACGAGGTTTGTGCATTTGGAAGTGATCCCGAAAAGAAGTTTGGGATGGCTCAAAACGCTAGGTTTGAAAAGGCACGGTAAAACAGTTCCCTTTGTGATGTCACAGAGAGACGGACGTCCTTATATGGTTCATTGTTAGGAGGCGCTTTGGGCATGTGACCAATCACAGCGGAATGTGCATGCCCAGAGACGGGCCCGGAGATGGGGCTGTGCGATAAATGACAAACAGACCGTTTTGGCGGGAAGCTTTGTGTCCTGGTTATTGTGTGTAGCTGCTCTATAGGACACCACAATTCAATACAAATGGTCAAAATGATCAACATGTACAGAGCTGTAAATAGTATATAAGACTTCTACCTGCGGTCTGCATTCATGTACTTTTATGCTCAGCTTCTTTTTACACTTGCGCGACAAATTAAGAACGTTCAAAAGTGACTTAAGAAATGTAGAAAAGCACGCGATAAATGCCGTGTTCTGCGCTCACCTGCTTTCTGTCTGGAAGCACGAGTGCAGGCCCACCAGGAAGGGGTGATTGGAGGCCTGCTCGAAAACGTGTTTTTCCGTCTGAACCCAGTCAATGTCCTGGAAGAAGAAAGAAGACATTTCCACGTGAGAGATACGCCTTCAACGAGCTGAATAAGCGCCGTGAAAAAAAGGAGCTGATGTTACGCTACCGGCACTGACGAGGACTTGTGGGGTGGGGGCAGCAAAACACTTCTGCCATCGATCGGCCGCCGCTTGTCAATTTGTCAATCACGCTAAGTGCGTCTAATCAAGGCTAACGACTCGCCTCGCCGCCGGCTACGCCGCCGCTCGTGTACGCCGCCGATCAATTCTTCAGAAGACACGATGCTTTATCTACACTTGCTTGGAAGTGCTGATGGGGTCAAAGCGGTCTGTCGCTCGACGAGACATCACCCAGATGGATGTGCGGGCGGGTGTGTTGCGCTAAGAATAACGGCGCCCGCTCATTGTGCTAATTGCAATCATTATACGGCTGCACGGCGACTTGACTGCTAACGCCGCTCGGTCTAATTAGATGGAGGCATTAGCTAACTGTCACACCGCATACACTCCCTTTTAAATATCTTCTCTGGTCACAACATGACACACAGTAGCACTTCCGAACTTTTGGAAAATACCTGCACGTTGTAGGTGACCACAGTGCAGGTCACCAGGCGTTCTCCATTGCTTTCTATGCTGTACATAGAAAATGGGTTCCGTTATGAAGCTCCAGAGTTCCCCCAATATTGTTATTCATTCATTCATTTTCTACCGCTTATCCTCACAAGGGTCGCAGGGAGTGCTGGAGCCTATCCCAGCTGTCTTCGTGCCACTCGCCAGCCAATCACAGGGCACATATAGACAAACAACCATTCACACTCACTTTCATACCTATGGACAATTTGGAGTCGCTAATTAACCTAGCATGTTTTTGAACGGGCGAGAGGCGGGGTACACCCTGGACTGGTATTGGGTTATTTTATGTACATATTTACATTGCTAATGTTAGCATACTGGGCGGCACGGCGGTCAAGTGGTTAGCGCGCAGACCACACAGCCAGGAGGACAAGGGTTCAATTCCACCCTCGGCCATCTCTGTGTGGAGTTTTGCATGTTCTCCCTGTGCATGTGTGGGTTTTCTCCGGGTACTCCGGTTTCCTCCCACATTCCAAAAACATGCTAGGTTAATTAGCGACTCCAAATTGTCCATAGGTATGAATGTGAGTGTGAATGGTTGTTTGTCTATATGTGATATATATCTGTGATTGGCTGGCGACCAGTCCAGGGTGTACCCCGCCTCTCGCCCGAAGACAGCTGGGATAGGCTCCAGCACCCCTCGCGACCCTTGTGAGGAAAAGCGGTAGAAAATGAATGAATGAATGAATGTTAGCATGCTAACACCTAGCACAATAGTGGTGTTTATATAAGTGTCAACTTTGAAAATGCCTTAAAAATGCTAACACCTAACATGCCAGCCTAAGCAGCCTTTTTCCTCACGAGGGTCACGGGGGTGCTGGAGCCTATCCCAGCTGTCTTCGGGCGAGAGGCGGGGTACACCCTGTACGGGTCGCGAGCCAATCAAAGGGCACCTATAGACAAACAACCATTCACACTCACATTCATACCTATGGACAATTTGGAGTCGCTAATTAACCTAGCATGTTTTTGGAATGTGGGAGGAAACCGGAGTACCCGGAGAAAACCCACGCATGCACGGGGAGAACATGCAAACTCCACAGTGGAATTGAACCCTGGTCTCCTAGCTGCGAGGTCTGCGCGCTAACCACTCGACCGCCGCGCCGCCCTTATTTAATCAAAAGTTAACAAAAAAAAATTTGTAATAAATATGTCATATTTCCCGTGGCTCACCTCGTCGTCGTTGACCAGCTCCTTTTTAACCACCTTCATGGCGTAGATGCGTTCCGTCTTCTTCAGCTGCACCAACAGCACTTTGGCGTAGCTGCCGCGCCCGATCACCCGCAGCAGGTCGAAGTCGGCCAGGCCCAGGCTGGAAGGCGACTTGCCTGTGTCTCGGCTGTTCCGCGCCTGAAGACAGAAAGATGGTTGGCGGCATGTTGGTGAATAAGATGACAAGAAGTGACAATCTGGCATGCAGTGACCTCTCCCTGAGCACTTTTGTGTATCAAGGCTGTCAATTGAAGTAATGACTGGATCTGTACATACAGTACAACTTGTAGAGTTATGATTAGGGATGTACTCTTGGTGACTAGCGATTCGGTGTGCATTTAGATACATGGGGTACAATATGACTCAAAGGGGACATATTTTAAAAACTGAACGATTCGATACAGTCTACAAGCAACACCTTTTAATTGGACATGACTCAACAGTTTGTTAATGTAGACATGAAATTTAAATTATACATTATTAGCACTTAAAAAACATTGCCTAAATCAAGGTAATTGTGTCTAATCCAGGGGTCTCAAACATGCGGCCCGCGGGCCAAATGTGGCCCGCAGGACACTAGTTTGAGGCCCCCGCCTTGATATGAAAGTTTAATGTTAGTTTGATATGGATGCTGTATGGTATCATGTACCCAGAAAAAAATTATTACGTTTGATTCATGTTCATGTTAAAGGTTAAATAACTGTTAATAGTTATCCTCCCTATCCGTGTGGAAGTGGTAAGTTTTTGGCTATTTAAGTTTAAAGGAAATAACTTGAAGTGCTACCGTTAAGGTCGCTAGCTCTCTAGTTTGCGAGTTAGCATGCGTCTCAAGACCCTGCAGTTGCGCAATATGTTGTAAATAAATAAAATAAACTATAAATGTGACTATAGTTGTGTTTTGTCATGTCTACAGGGCTCTAATAATGCTTTGTTAATTTTAATCTGGAAAAAATAATTTGAAATAACTTTAATTTGTTAAAGTTATTTCCTTTAAACTTAAATAGCCAAAAACTTACCACTTCCACACGGATGGGGAGGATAACTATTAACAGTTATTTAACCTTTAACATGAACATTAATCAAACGTAATAATTTTTTTAATAACATTAAACTTTCATATCAAGGCGGGGGCCTCAAACTAGTGTCCTGCGGGCCACATTTGGCCCGCGGGCCGCGTGTTTGAGACCCCTGCTCTAGTACGACATATATGTATGTTTTTTTTCTACCCAATTATGCATTTTCGGCCTTGTGCAACTTATACTCCGGAGTGACTTATAGTCCAGAAAATACGGTAATTCCTGCCTTCGTCCCCCAACGGCCTTCTCATCTAAACCGACCGCAGTACATTCATAACGCTGCTGCTCGAGTCCTGTCTAGATCCAGAAAACAGGAGCATATTAGTCCAGTATTCAGGTCTCCGCATTGGCTTCCTGTGGCTGACAGAATAGACTTTAAAACAGCTCTGCTTGTCTCTTCATGGTCTAGATGGCCAAAGTACATCTCTGCCATGTTAGAGATGGCACATAAATCATCTCCAGCTCTGGGAATGCTTAGGTAGTGGTCTCCTGTGGGGGAAGTCTTCCAAAAGATGTTCCACAATCCTTAACTTTGGCAATGTTCAAGTCCAAGCTGGGAACACTTCTATTCAACTGTGCATATGGCAACTGAAGGGATTTGATGTGCACTCTTCTTTTTTATTATGTTTTTGCTTTTTCTTTGTTTTATTGAATGATATATGGAATTGTATTTCATGATTTCAGAAGGATTCTATTTTTTATCCTGCGGGGGAAGTTGTTCCACAATCCTCAACTTTGGCAATGTTCAAGTCCAAGCTGGGACTGAAGGTATTTGATCTGCACTCTTTTTTATAATGTTTTTGCTTTTTCTTTGTTTTATTGAATGATATATGGAATTTTATTTCATGATTTCAGAAGGATTCTATTTTTTATGAAGTTATCTTTAAAGCACTTTGAATGATGGTGCTCTAGAAATAAACTTGCACTACAGACGACGCCGATCTTCCTCCCTCGCAGTAACCAAGCCAAGTCGTTCCCACCGTCCATCCACAGATAGCATCACGGCTGGTTCGCCCCTCTTGTATCTGGGTGCATCTGCGTGTGTGTACGCCTTCCCTATCACGCTGCAGAACCGACAACCCCCCCCCCCCCGCCCCGTTTCCTGCCTCTCCAGGCCCAAACTATAGCCATTAATCAGCCTTCTGGTGTTAAGAGCTATGATAAAAGGTTACTTTATTAGCTCGGTCATAGGAAATCAATATGTACCGAGCTGCAAACGGTGCCTGCATCTGAATGCTCTCTCTCCATCACACACACACACACAGAGCATATCCTCTTTATGTGCCTCTGAAAGAGTCTGGCACATTACCGTTTGTATCGGCAAAAAGCACCATCTCCTGAGATCCAATAATGTATCAGAAGTTCTACCTGTACAAAGGTGTTACAGTTATTACAATGAAAGCCTTTCTACCTGTCATGTTGGGCTCATGGCCACAAACCAATGGGACAATTGCTTTATGATGATATGGGATTATTATTTATTATACAGTAAACCTCGGATATATCAGACTCGGATATATTGGAAATTCGCTCACAACGGACAGATAAAAAACAACTGATTTTTCTGTAATGCATTTCCAATAAACATTCATTGCATATATCAGATTTTTTATAACGGATTTCGCCTATTTCGGACAAAATCTCCAGTCCCGTTCCAATGCATTTCCATTAAATTTCCCTCGCATATATCGGATGGCCGCATCGTTATGCTAATCTTGTTGATGTCACTGGCTATTGTCTTTCTCCTGGCTCCAGATTTAGGACAAATATAAAAGTGAGTGACGTCAATAATACTAGCACAGCAGTGAATGAGATCTTAACCTCACTATTGGAAATAACGTAGGCCTGATGGGCGTAACAGGGCCTAGCTTAATTAACAATTTGTTATGCTCAGAGTCCAATAAAGTTAAATTCTCATTACCTTACGTCTCTTTTCATTGCCCAATCCAGGTACATTGGAAACATAGTCAAGGAAGTGCCTTTTTATAACGGATAAAACCCGATTTACGCATACACCGGATATAAATCCGATATATGCGTAAAACGGACATTTTCCGGTATACGCATATAACGGATTTCGCTTATATGGGACAAAACCAGTGGGAACAATTGAATCCGATATATCCGAGGTTTACTGTACATTACTGGTAAAATGTTGACAATAAGACGGTTTAGTGCAGGGGTGGGCAAACTACGGCCCGGGGGCCACATCCGGCCCGCCAAGTGTTTGAATACGGCCCGCCCAATCTTTCAAGTATATAAATCAAGTATTTAATTTAAACTCAACATACAACCTGGCATGGCCTGAGCCAACCTTTTGATGGTTGTATCAATTTCGTTGTTTGACATGGACTGTTGTTTACAAAGTGCTCCTGAAAAAAGAGACACAAGCACATAATAATAATAAAAATTAAAATAATAATTATTATATTATTATAACTATTATGATTATTATATTTATTATATTAATGCTAATTATTATATGAATTATATATAATAATATTGTTATATTTGCATATTTTACATAATAATAATATAATAATTATTATTTTAATTTTATTTTAATTATTATAATATTTTATTATTTTTAAAATATTTAAATATAAATATAAAATAATAAATAATAATAGCAGATTGCATGACAATTTTACAGATACAATAATACCAGGTGGACTGTTACGTGTAAAATATATAGTCTGCCCCCCCCCCCCCCCCCCCCCCCGGAAATGTTGTTATATCAATGCGGCCCGCGAGTCAAAAAGTTTGCCCACCCCTGGTTTAGTGTCATCACAATGCACCTGCATTTTTTTGTGAAGTCAGATTTTTTGACTGTACTTTTCCTAAAGTCTCGCCTCGTGGTCATCTTTGACACTGCTCCGATATGTTGGAGAATTCGCCACGCATTTGTCAACAAAACGAGCCCTCCCGGCAGAGCGTGAGTCACCCGTCATTGGCTAAAAATAAATAAATAAATAAATACATATAAATAATACACCTCACCTCTTTCTCCTCGCCGTCGTAAGTCAAGCTCTCTCTGGAGTCTTTATTCTGAGGGCCTGCGTAAGAAGGGAGCGAGGGAAGAGTGTGAGACAGACAGCAGGCGAGGGGGAGGCAAGAAAATAGCACGGAGAGGAAAGTAGGTGAGAGACAGTCACACGCTTTGTTCGCAGGCCCTGCCGGGAATGAATCATTCCCTCTTTTGGCTTGGTTAGAGAAAAATGGTGCAATTTTGCAACCCGACCTTGTCGAGAATACAGCACAAATAGGATGTGTATGATTGTGTCCATTATACGAGGTGGTAGCGCTACCTGGCTGTTCTGTGTGGTCTAACTGATTGGATGGCTGTCCGGGCATGATTGGTTCCTAAACAACACACAGACACAAGGAATTCAATGAGCGCGTGTGAACAGTACGATATCAAAACCAGGATGCTAACGAGCAGCGCATTCTCACCTGGATCATTGGCCGGCCGCACTCCACGGTGACGAGTTTATGGCACTTCTTGTGGACCAGCAGCTTGCAGTTGATGCACTTGTAGCCTTGCCGGCCCAGACCCCAGATTCGATCCGTGCAGATGGCACAATGTGCTCTCTGCCCAAAATAAAAATGACAACACGTTTCAGACCATTTCATTAGAGGACATGGGGGGGGGAGGTGCTGCAATGCTGCGTCTGTCCACCAGAGGGAACCAGCAGAACCCAGAGGGAGGTTGATGTCATTGCAGCGCCCCAATGAATGTGTTACTCAGACACAATGCCATATGGCAATTGTGTCTGAGTAACACAACATCATACATTAGCGCTCTGTAGCACTCTCAAATCTTACCTTTATGCATTCCCACATTGTATAGTATAGTAGTCTGTGCAAAGTTAGAAGGTGCATTTAAGGACCGTCAAATAAAATGGGACAAACCGCTGCTCACATTAAATTAGCGCCCCAATGAAAACTTTACAATGTTGTTTTTCCTCAACATCATACATTAGCACTCTGTAGCACTCTCAAATCTTACCTTTATGCATTCCCACATAGTATAGTGGTGCATTTAAGGACCGTGAAACAAAATGGGACAAACTGCTGTTCACATTGAATATGCAAAAACTGGGGGATTATTTTTCCATTCAATCTGTGATTAATTATGAGTTAACTACAGTCAAAAAATGTGATTAATCACGATTAAATATTTGAATAGATTGACAGCCCCAGGCAGGGTAAAATAAGGTGTCCAAAATTTCATAAAGAGCGGAGAGTGTCCCAGTCCCACAATAAGATCTGACATCCCACCATCACAGATTAACATCAGTGAATGTCACGTCGCACCCTGTTGAAGCGTTTGGCCTGAAAGGCATGGCCGCTGGCGTAGTAGAGCTTCCTCCAGCGCCGTGCTCCTCGCCGATATATGGACTCTACCAGGCGGGAAAAGAGGTAAGGTTAGTTTCTTCAAAAGTGCCTTTTCTGAAAATTGGGGGCAAAATCAAGTAGAAAGCAAAAAAAAATAATAATAACTTACTGTCTTCACCAGGACACGGCATGCCGGGTTTCTCTGGCACACATGGGAACACTGGTGGGAGTGGAAAAGAAGCGTGATTTCACCTCTTTTTCTCTTCATCAGGGAGGCAGTCAAAACCACCTGTAGCAAACGCATGTCGCCCCCAGGGTCTGACATTCACCATGTTGCTGTGCCACACAAACATGACCTTACGGAGGAGGCGTGTGTGTGTGTGTGTGTGTGAGAAAAAGACCAGGGGCAGTGTGAGTCAGAGGCGAGGCGTGGGCCGCGGCCGAGAAGCTCATTAGCAAGTGGAACCTGGCGACCCCCTGCTGTACTGTCGCGTTCCTCTCTTCCCCGTCCCCTCCTCCACCGCCATGCAGGCATATGCTGCACTCTCGGCCCCCTCGCCACCTCTGATTTGATTAAAACTTAACATCAACCGCCCTGTCAACACTACCCCCCCGCCCCCGGTGGTACGCACCCCGCCTGTCAATCAAACGTTTTATATGGCTCTGCGACGCTCTCTGACCTCTGCTTGGCTTGCACGCTATTCTTTGTCAAGCGCGGGAATAGACAGCAACGTAGCTGTTGAAGGTGTTGGCGCATCATGACGCCTCCTCTGTGTTTGTAGCGGGAACGTAACGTAACGAGCAGCCATACTGGACGCTTCATTAGGGACACCTGCATGCTCCCATTGTGAGAGTTGGGTGAAAAAACTAAAGAAAAGCTAATGAAAATGCGGGCACCCCTATCCTTTTGTTGATCTGAATACCTCCATCTACCCGGCACTGGGTATATGGAACACAGATTACTACTACTGCTACTACTTCACACATTCAAATGAAATTGTGGATTTGTAACCACCCAATGATTTATGAATGAAAATGATGGGAAATGTCATGGGGTGCCCAAAGCTTTGCATATCACTGGATATCAAAAGTGAAGTAGACAACAGTAAGGATCGACCGATATATATATCGGGCCGATATTTGTGTTTTTTCCTTGAATCGGTATCGGCCGCTACACGCACGGATTTGCAGATATATTTTTTCGCCGCATGATTTACAGTCAGGCATCCGTCGGGGCAGCTTTGTATTGCACCGGCGGCACATGGTTAAATAGTTATAGTTATATATAGTTATATAAATAGTTAATATAATTATGAAAATGTGCAATATTTCCATCACTGCCTCTGTTACTACCTCAATCATATTTATTTATTTAACAACCCAATACAATACACATTCATTATTACAGTCATTATTTGCACTATGACCCATTTATCATTGCACTAAAATTAATATATCTGCAATATATCTGCTCCTGTGCAATACCATGTGTATATTTTGGATATCTTGTATATATCTTGTTAAATTGTCTTTTTTACTCTACTTTTATATACTTTTTTTTTTTTTTAACTTGACTACTGCACTTAAAGGAGAAGCTCTCCAATCTCGTTGTACATCTTGTATAATGACAATAAAGGCCATTCCATTCCATTGTTTGAGAAAGCTAAATCCTACTGTGTTCAGTGTTTACATTTCAATAAATATTTGTTTAAACATGAGACCTGTAATATTTGTTATCATGGTAATTTTTCGAAAAAAATCTGTATCGGCCCCCCCAAAAAAAACATATCAGTCGATCCCTAGACAACAGCACTTCCTGAATGTTGTGTTGTACTGAGCATGCTCGTCTTTGGTTGAAGTTGACTGATGCATATATTTGATAACCTTACTAATTATACACCAACAGCACCACCCATGTCCGATGACGGGTGTGAATATCGGACCCAGAGGGCTTCCATGCCTTTATAGCCGATTTCTGAAAGTTCTACTTCTATATATTGGAACAACAAACATGACCTCCGATACTACTACCACCGCTATTTTTGTGCTGGGAATGGCGCAAAAGGGAAAGCTGGAAGGGCTCACCGTGGATAATGAGCTCCGAGTCTTTGTTGAGCTCGTAGAGACGCAGCGCTTCTTCCAGCTCCAGCTGAGACGACACGGTGCACGGGTCGCCTGCCAGGAGGATGCAATGCCGTCATTTTTCTTCATTCACTGCTCATGCTTCAAACCCTTCTTCCGCTATCGTAAAACACACATATGAGAAGCTTCCGAACTTACGACAAGCTTCATCTTCATGATCAACACGGCAATAACAAAAGGAGGGGAAATCATGTGCCGAAATTATTACAGCTGTCAAAGGGTGACGGAATTTGAATTTGAAAATCAATGCATCCCAAAGCGATGGTGGTCGAGTGGTTAGCGCGCAGACCTCACAGCTAGGAGACCAGGGTTCTATTCCACCCTCGGCCATCCCTGTGTGGAGTTTGCATGTTCTCCCTGTGCATGCATGGGTTTTTGGGTACTCCGGTTTCCTCCCACATTCCAAAAACATGCTAGGTTAATTGGCGACTCCAAACTAGAGAGGTAGCGACCTAAACGGTAGCCTTCAAGTTATTTCCTTTAAACTTAAATAGCCAAAAACTTACCACTTCCACACGGATAGGGAGGATAACTATTAACAGTTATTTAACCTTTAACATGAACATTAATCAAACGTAATCATTTTTTCTGGGTACATGATACCATAAGCGCATCCATATCAAACTTGCGCGGGCCGCACTAACATTAAACTTTCATATCAAGGCGGGGGCCTCAAACTAGTGTCCTGCGGGCCACATTTAACTCGCAAACTAAAGAGCTAGCGACCTAAACGGTAGCCTTCAAGTTATTTCCTTTAAACTTAAATAGCCAAAAACTTACCACTTCCACACGGATAGGGAGGATAACTATTGACAGTTATTTAACCTTTAACATGAACATTAATCAAACGTAACAATTTTTTCTGGGTACACGATACCATACAGCATCCATATCAAACTTGCGCGGGCCGCACTAACATTGATTCTCGTCATTGATGAGAGATGACATTACATTAGATTACCTTCACACTGCGTGGAGTCAGTCATAGCATGTCCGACATGACATAGTGAAAATAAGCCCTCCTCCCTTTTCATGTGGAAGTGGTAAGTTTTTGTCTTCTTTCTTATGTATAGAAATTGGAGGCTAACTAGTTCGCTACATTTAAAACGGTGGTTGTCTATTGCAGCTAATCCCGGAGCATGCGCTCTAAGAATGTTAGAAAACATATTTAGAAAGACATTAACACTTAACTATGAAAATATTCAATGAATCCTACTTCAAGGAAATTCACTTATCGGCTTCTGGTCTGGAACCAGTTAACTTCGATTAACGGCAGTCTCTCTGCAATATTCGACCAAGTTCGCATTGCTAATGAGTAGTGAGGTATGGGCATGTTATGTTTACAGTTGCCAATTAACTAGCAAGTACCGCAAGAGCCGTAAGACATTAAAGGCTTTGGCTTATTCAGAGCTTGCGACTTTTTACCAATTATATGTTAACAGGTATTATAATAACTCTATTGCAGTAGATCAGAGGATCTTTAAGTATACAATTATTTATCATAAATTATTTAACCCTGTCCTAGGAATTTGGCTGATGTGGACAAGGATGGTAAGCTAACTGCTGAAGAGTTCATCCGTTCACCCCCACCCACACAGAGGTGAGTTGAGCAGTGTGATATGAAAAGCATATCCTAAAAGTACAATTCATTCATTTAGAATGAGGTATATTATTACATATTTTCATCATCATCATCTTAAGGAGGACGCCGTCTGCCGCATGCTCTCCTCTGACGAGTGCGACAGTCAGGTGATTCTAAATGCGGTTGAGGATAATTAGTCTGGGCAGGATGACCTTCGGGCTGAGCGGACTGATCCGACAGCTAGCTCCGCCGCCCGACTAAATACGGGTGACAAGCAGGGACCGTCTGGGTGGAAAAGATGGTGCCTGTGTGTGTGTGTTAATGTGTTTTATATATGCATATGATATGCTCACACACACACCTTCTTCGTCGATCCACTTCATGGTGAAGAGCTGGTCGTTGTCCATGGAACACATGTCCTTGACTTCCCCGTACAGGCCTTCGTAGGAGATGGACGGCTCAAAGTGGGTGATCATGATGTCCCTGAAGGCAACGTGCCGGGGGAAAATAAAACAAAGAGCATCATTAGTTGCGCAAGCCGGATTTGCCTGCTTGTCCTAATAACTCCCTTTTTTTATTTCATTCATAATCATGTTAATTAACGATAAAACATCTAAAACAGGGGTCTCAAACTCAATTTACTTGGGGGCCACCGGAGCTAGGGTCTGGGCGAGACTGGGCCGCATCAGGTTTTCAAAAAAAAAAAAATGCATTTATTAAAAACAGAAAAATTAATAAACTTTGCCTTTGTTTCGATTTTCTACAATAAAAGTTCTGATAAAACATTCCACTGTTCCCAAATATCTTAATTTTGATTTTTCTACACAAAATAAGATGAAAAATAAATAAACAAATCAAGAATAAAGAAAATCAATCAATTAGTAATAAATAAATAAATATGATAACAATAAAACGGCAAATAATAAAAACTTAAGAAACCACATATAGTTGGTGGGTAGACAAATTATTTTTTTCAGATTAAAATGAACAAAGCATTATTAGAGCCCTGTAGACATGACAAAACACAACTATAGTCACATTTATACTCTTTTTATTTACAACATATTGCGCAACTGCAGGGTCTTGAGACACATGCTAACTCGCAAACTAGAGAGCTAGCGACCTAAACGGTAGCCTTCAAGTTATTTCCTTTAAACTTTAAATAGCCAAAAACTTACCACTTCCGCATGGATAGGGAGGATAACTATTAACAGTTATTTAACCTTTAACATGAACATTAATCAAACGTAATCATTTTTTTCTGGGTACATGATACCATACAGCATCCATATCAAACTAACATTAAACTTTCATATCAAGGCGGGGGCCTCAACTAGTGTCCTGCGGGCCACATCTGACACGCGGGCCGCGTGTCTGATCTACATTCTAGCTTCATGTTATAGGTGACAAAGCAAGTTAGTGTGAAATATGAATTAATACATTCATAATTGGGCTGCACGGCGGATAGCGTGGTTAGCGGACAGGCCACACAGCTAGGAGACCCGAGTTTGATTCCGCTCCGCCCCTTGGGCATCTCTGTGTGGAGTTTGCATGTTCTCCCCGTGCATGCGTGGGTTTTCTCCTGGTACTCCGGTTTCCTCCCACATTCCAAAAACATGCTAGGTTAATTAGCGACTCCAAATTGTCCATAGGTATGAATGTGAGTGTGAATGGTTGTTTGTCTATATGTGCCCTGTGATTGGCTGGCCACCAGTCCAGCGCGGGCCGCACTAACATTAAACTTTCATATCAAGGCAGGGGCCTCAAACTAGTGTCCTGCGGGCCACAATTGGCCCGCGGGCCGCCTGTTTGAGACCCCTGATCTAAACATTAGGGCTGTCTGATGATTCGTAAGTGTAATCAAATTAATCACAGATTTCTAATTAATCATGACTAATCACCACTTGCCACTATGTGTGAAATATGCCTATTTTTACTGTATTCTATGAAGAGAAAGATAAATGACATCCCAGGCACAGCTTCAGCCATCATCCCTGTCATGGCGCACACACACACACACACACACAGGCAGTACAAGAGTGATAAAAGGGGATAACAAGGGTAGCAGAGGGTGACTAGGAGCGTCCACCCTGTAGGAGGATCATCTGTCCCTCGTTTCACGGCCACGTCTCCGCCTCCGCTCATCACCCCCCCAGGTCAGCCACGGCTGTGTTTACAGCCGAGTAGATGGGCCGTGGAGATGGCCGCCATAAGCTTTTACGGTCATGCACAGGCGACACGGGTTTGTGCTCCGCCGCCTGAAATGTGCGGGGTCGGGAAAAGGAATGGGGGGGGGGTCGTTTGGAAGGCGGGGGGGGGTGCAAGGACAAAGACCTTGTGGTGCTTTTACTGGCATGCTACAAAGATGGAGGCTCTTGGTCATTAACTTGAGAGCTTTATTGGAAGATGATAAAAAAAAGAAAAGGACACCTGGTATGAACAAGGCACGTGTACTGTACGGGTTCAAGGTCGACTCTATAAGGTCAGCGTGCGCTAAATGGACCTCTACAGCTGCAAAAAAAGCACACGTGTACCAGTGTGTTATGATTTGTTGTTTATCTGAAGCATCTGGGATCATGACGGATCAATGCGAGAGCACCCAGGTGGTCTTAAACTGAAACCTGGACCAGATCTAGAACTGGATTATTGTGCCATTGAATAAGTAGTGATACCGAATACAAAAGTATGAAAACATACCATTCAAGGGTTTGAATGACTTTAAAAAATGCTAACTCCTATTCAAGCTGTCTTCGGGCGAGAGGCGGGGTACACCCTGGACTGGTGGCCAGCCAATCACAGGGCACATATAGACAAACAACCATTCACACTCACATTCATACGTATTTGGAGTCGCTAATTAACCTAGCATGTTTTTGGAATGTGGGAGGAAACCGGAGTACCCGGAGAAAACCCACGCATGCACGGGGAGAACATGCAAACTCCACACAGAGATGGCCGAGGGTGGAATTGAACCCTGGTCTCCTAGCTGTGAGGTCTGCACGCTAACCACTCGACCGCCCGCACTCAATTTCCCACAAATTTTTCCCCAAATTTTGACCTGGTTTTCGTACACTAGGCCTGTCACAATAATGAATAAATCAATGCACATCAGGGCGTGTTGGTTCTATAGCCTATCATGCGTTATCATTAATATGCCAAACGATATACATTGTTATTGCATCCCTAAATGTTTTTTTTAATGGTGGCATCGTGGGAGCTTTCTGCATCGGTCGCAGATGCTGACTCCGCCTCCCAACCTGTGGATACGTTCTCACCCAGCACCCGCATCCATCCTGCTTTTAATCACTACCTATGGAAGGCCGCGTGCCGCAACAAACCCTCTGGCATCTCCACTCCCACGCTGTGATCCCTCCTCCAGGACCAACACAGCAGCGACGTGCTGCCAGAGATAACGGAGCGCGGCCGTAGAGAGCGTCCAGACAGCAGGCCAGGTTCTAAAGTGAGTCAGGTTTAAGCGGATGAGAGCCTGCGGGTGTTACTTATTCCGTCTGTAAAGCCGTCTGGGAAAAAAAAACGTCAACAATGTCCATAATGTGAGCTGCATATTAACTAGACATTATTGTTGGGTGGCACGGCGGTCGAGTGGTTAGCATGCAGACCTCACAGCTAGGAGACCAGGGTTCAATTCCACCCTCGGCTATCTCTGTGTGGAGTTTGCAAAGTTCTCGGACGCCTTTTATACCTTTACGTCTCTATGCTTACCGAGTTGAGATTTCCCACTGTTTTTGGTGAACCTTGAACGCACCATAGATGTGTGTTACTGCACGCAAAAAGTTTGAGAAGCCGCGACTTGTCAAAACGAGGCTGCGAGGCGTTCACGTGTCATTGCAAACATCACATTGTACGTTTTTTTGGAAACGACGGCTCAAATTTGCCAGTTTTTCGAGTGGTTAGTGGGCAGGCCACACAACTAGGAGACCCGAGTTCGATTCCACTCTGTGGAGTTTGCATGTTCTCCCCGTTTCTCCGGTTTCCTCCCACATTCCAAAAACATGCTAGGTTAATTAGCGACTCCAAATTGTCCATAGGTCCATAGTGTGAATGGTTGTTTGTCTATATGTGCCCTGTGATTGCTGGCAGGTGGACCCCACCTCTCGCCTCTGTTATGCCCAATAACTACATTACTGGCGCCAGACCAGCTAGCCTCACAATGCCTCACTAGCCAAAGGTAACACAAAAGCATGTCAGTTAATCCAGGATTAATCCAATTAATAATGTTAATAATGGATTGATTTGTTATATTGATAGACCCACATGTTATCATGAATGTACCCGTTACTGCATGCTAACAGCATGGCTAGAAAACCCTCATGGAGCTTTTTGAAGGTGTTTTAATAAAGCCTTTTTTATCTGTTTATATATCTTTACAACAATGAAAAAGAGAGAGAGGGTGCACGTTTCCTTTGGCAGTGAGCGGCACTTCCTTCCTTGATGCGTTGATTTCACATATAGCAACATAGATAGGAGCGCTACACCTTGCGTCAAATGTGTAGAGTTACCTTTGTCTTGAAGGCATCGTGAGCCAACATTCCCACGACAGGAAGTACATGACACAAGACAAATGGGAGGGTAAAGGAGCGAAGGGATGGCTGGCATTACGACACACACACCTAGCATTCTTCTCTACCCCCCCCCCCCCCCCACACACACACACACACGCACACATTAGGGAAGAGCTCCCGGGCCCATGTCAACCCCCCAGACATGGCCGCTGCCTGAGTCGGACTCAGCAGTCTCCCATCTACGCACGAGTGAGGCCATTCGTCAGCGGTGATGGCTGAAGCGGGGAAGACGGGTCAGCGGGGCTCCCTTGGCTTGGGTGAGCACCTTGGACCATCCATCTTTCTGTCAGCGCTGCCACATATAGCCGCACCTCTGCCATACATCCAGCCACCCACCCACCGGGCACCTTCACACAGGTCCCAACGTCAACACGTCCTGAAATAACACGGCAGACGGGCAGGTCAGGATGCCCCCCGGCGAAGGCGGCATGGCTGCTTCACGGCAGAGCGGAACCCACTCAGGTGTCTCACGCTGGCTTTGGAGGACGACGGCGCTCACAGGTTGGCGGACAAAGCGACGGAATACTAGAGCTGAGGTGCAGACGTGACGACACTCGACAGCCCTGAGTGGACATGTGGGTAAAATGGATGGATGGATGGATTTTGTAATTTTTTAGATAGCTAGAGATAGCTAGAGATAGCTAGAGCTAGCTAGAGCTAGCTAGAGAGAGAGAGAGAGGGAGAGAGAGAGAGAGAGAGAGAGAGATGGAGAGTGAGATAGAGAGAGAGCTACAGAGAGAGATAGAGAGAGATAGAGAGAGAGATACATAGAGAGAGAGAGAGAGAGAAAGATAGAGAGATAGAGAGAGAGCGATAGAGAGAGATAGAAATAGATAGAGAGAGAGATAGATAGAGAGAGAGAGAGAGAGAGAGGTAGAGAGATAGAGAGAGAGCGAGAGCGATAGATAGAGAGATAGATAGAGAGATTGAGAGAGAGGGAGGTAGAGAGGTAGAGAGAGAGAGGGGAGCAAGAGAGAGAGATAGAGACAGATAGAGAGAGATAGAGAGAGAGAGAGAGAGAGAGAGAGAGAGAGAGAGAGAGAGAGAGAAATAGAGGTAGATAGAGAGAGAGATAGATAGAGAGATAGAGAGAGAGGGAGGTAGAGAGGTAGAGAGAGAGAGGGGAGCGAGATAGAGAGAGAGATAGAGAGAGAGAGAGACAGATAGAGAGACAGATAGAGAGACAGATAGAGAGACAGATAGAGAGACAGATAGAGAGACAGATAGAGAGAGAGATAGAGAGAGAGATAGAAAGAGAGATAGAGAGATAGATAGATAGAGAGATAGATAGATAGAGAGAGGTAGAGAGAGAGATAGAGAGAGAGATAGAGGGTTAGATAGAGAGAGAGAGAGAGAGAGAGAGAGAGAGAGAAATAGCTAGATGGATAGATGGATAGATGGATAGATGGATAGATGTGCTGCCATAGAAAATGGATGATGCATTCAAATGCATAAGACACTTGTATATTAGATAATTTGGATTTCTTTGACTACAGCTATTTTTTTTCAGTCATATGATGATAACATCCGATTTGAACTTTATTCCTGCCATATTAGAACTTTTCCCAAGCCAATATTCCAAAAGTGGGAACTTTTTTTTGCAACAAGGCAACTTGATTTTGTTGTTTCTCATGTTACAAACTAGTTAAAAGAAAAACATTATTTTCCTTATTATTGTCCTTAAATTGACATTTTTTTCTCCATTTCAGCTGCCGTGACATATTCCTGTGACATAACCTCTGCCACAACCTCATTTTCCAAATAATGACAACTTTATCGCTTTGTTTATACGTCGGATCTTTTCTTTAATATTTCAATAATCTGCTTCTGAAATATTTTTGTCAGATGACAACATTTTTTTCTTAATATTGTGACTTTACTGTCATAAAAATGACTGTAAGGGGGATGTTCGTAGATCTGCTCTAATCACAGTTTTCCTGCCCGGCAACATATCTGACACATATCCTCAGACTATTCTAAACTATTTCTAAAAAATAAAAAAATAAAAAAAGATCCTGAGCCGGAACACTCCCCCCAAAAAATGTAATTAAAAAAAAACAATAATAATAAAAAAATATATATATATAGCAAAACACAAACACGATCGGTCTGAACCAACCAAAAACCACTAAAATATCATTGTGACCCGCCCCCACACCCCCACTAACTAAAACGTACCACATACTACCCAGAAGTGTATACAATTCTACACAAGTTCCCAAGCCTTATTTACTTAACCCTTTAAAGCCAATGTGAACAATACACTGTCAACAGCCTTAGCGTTAGCGAGCTAATGCTAACACAGCCAACAGGAAAACGCCCAACTGCAGAAGTAAATAGCAACTAAATGCAGCCCGACAGAATAATCTCCCGGTCAAATTATTATTATTATAAATTATAACATTTGTAATTATAAAAAAATATTATTAATAATAAAATAATTATTACTACTAATTTAAAACAGCATCTGAAAGCCAGTTGAGGTGAAAGGTCGTATGTTTACAAAGCAAAATACGGATGCAACTACGTTCAGCCTCCTCCGCCATGGCGACTTGTGAGGGGCGGGAAGACTGCTTTGTCTCCGCCCCCGACTGCTGAACGCCGGTCACTCATTGGCTGATCCGGGCAAGAAACGCAGCTTTCTGATATGTTTTAATTGTTCCCAAATACAAACATTTGAATTGATTACTCGTTAAAAAAAAGTAATTATTCGCGCCGTTCCAAATACCTTATTCGGGTTCGACTCCACCCATATAGCATACAATAGCTTCTTGGAGTACAGCACAAAAAAAACATAGACTTTTCTCCGAGTTGTCTTGAACGCAGCATAATCGTAGGATTGGACAGTAGCGGTTTTAGGGGGGAGGGGCTTGCCAATAGCTGCATGGCTACAATGAGTTTGCGTTTGTCTGGGTCCGACAGATTTTTTTGTTTTTTTTTCCGTTGGTCATATTGGAACGCCGGATCCGGGACGGTTCCGGAATACTTTAAGCCCTATGTACACGGAGTACTCTCAAGTCATTTCGGGTAGAGTTGTTCCTGAGGAGGATGTGATGTGTGTGTTCCCGATGGAGAGACTTCTTCTCATCCAAGGTCACCTCCTCGTGGGGTAGCACCCGACTTCAGATTCCCACAGGGAAAGGCCCCACCGGTCCCGTCTTCATCAAAAGCTCCATTTAGCTTCATTTCCTCTCGGCTGACATAGCTGGAATTCTTGAGCAGCGGCCTCACGCGTGCCGGAGATGCTTGCCTTAGTGAGACGTCACCTCCTGCCGAAAGGAGTGGCTGCCCCCCCCCCCGCGCAAAGCAGCAGGTGGATGTGGCCAAAAGGACGGGGACCGACCGGCGAGACACGTTTTTCAAGTCCTGTTCCGGTAGGAAGAAGTAGGAACTTGTGGTCATCCACAACCTGTATGCCCTTAAATCTATTCACCCTCACCCATAAACACAGGAAGAAGACGTTGCAAGAGGGATCAGTGTGGACAAATATTGGTGACTCCGACATGAAAGCATGTACCCCCCGTTCCCCCGCCCCCCTCAAAAAAGACAGCATAGGGTACATTTTTACGTCAATAGGTGCATCCGGTGGTTGAAAAGAACGTAGTACACGAGGCACGCATACGGAACCCTGTGACACATTAAACCACAGAAGAAGAAACAACACCTGAGCTTTCCGAGGCTCATCGAGACATGGCGGTTTTACAGGTAAACGTCGACGCAAGATGAGTTTGGGTCAACGAAAACGAGACTTTACTTTGAAGAAGTACAACATACAATCTGCTGATATCATTTTTTACTATCTTGCACTCTGTGTGTACGCTAGCGGCCCCGTCTACACCCACCAAGACAGTACGGTAGGACTGATAAAAAGGGCTTGTTCTGTTCATGCCGGTGTTCTATGGCCATTGAAACCAAACTTCATTTTGTGAACATCCAGCAGCAACACAACATTTTGACGACTGATGAAAAACTATTGAAGCTAGTCCAGCATGCCGTTATTCTAACACCATATTTCCCCACTTAAAATCGGAAAAAACAAACAAAACAAGGAAGCAGGCCAACAATGAACACAGCCTTATAACAAGTACTTTCTATTTCATAGTACTTATTGTAGTAATACACTTTATCATGCCCAAAACTGCTGATCAGTACCTTAAAATTACATTTATGTTAATAGCCATTGTTTGTGTTCCAAGTCAATGGCAACAATGTTGGTAAATATCTTATTTACCAACATTGTTATTGTTCCTAGCATCATTTAGCAACTACTTGGTGAAACCGGGCCTGTTGATTGACAGCTAGCAAGAACCGCTAGCAAACGACAGTACTTCAACTTGACCGCTTTCACGTTAAAGAAAACTCGGTGAATTAATTAAAACCTTAAAACTGCTACCGACTAGATGAGTTATTAAGATGGCCAAAAAAAGAGAAAAAAAAGAAGATAAATATCCTGTTTACTTCCACTGGGTCTGGATAGTTTCACCTGTCTGACTGCCTTGTCAAGTTTCCCACGCACGCGCATACACACACACAGGCATTAGCCGTTAGCTTGTCAAGCTAATGTTAGCCGCCTGGTTCCAAAGCTCGCTAGCAGGTGCTTGTTTATTAATAGTCAAAGTGACAAAAATGAGGGTATTTGCTTACCCTTTGTAGTACGCTTTCACCCGAACTTGGTGTGAATTCTCTCCGGGGTGGGACATGGTGCTGTCCCGCAACGTCGGCATCATCAGCTCAGCCCGCCGCGGTCAGCCGATGTGCTTCCCCTTACGTCCCCGCTGTCCTACCTCGGCGAGCCTGGTTTTAGTTGTTGTTGTCGCGAACACAGCGACGCCGAAATGTCAGAGCGGAAGGTGCGAGTGATAAACGAAGAAAACAACGAAGAAACGACTCTTGTGTGTGTAAATTAAAATAAAATGCAAAGTAAAGAAAAACTTGAGGGCTCCGCCAAACAACTCCCTACTGCATAGGCCCGGCCATGGACCAGTCCATTGCTGGAATGTTTGGGGGTGGCGCATAACTTGGAGCAGCAAATCTTACGTTACCATGAAACGTATACATGCTTTTAATTTTATTTAAAACACATTTACATTCTTATTTATATTTTTTTATTCGTGTAATTATAATAATTCTGCTTATAACAGGCATTCTGTTTACTTTTTTAAATCGGACATAACAGGTACCCTGAGGATATGTGGTGTATTCAAGTTCTATGGCTCAGAAGTAATAGCTGCATTAAGGTAAAAAAAAAGCCGTAAAAAACAAAAACATGTCGTGACAGACGGGGGAGGGAAAGGGGTATTTAAAAAGAGTAGTTTCAACTGCGTTCCTACGGTACGTAAACGTCTCACTGCCCTGTGCTGATCATGACAGACCAATTGTATTCATTTCCGCAATTATCTCCACATACTTTTTGATTTAAGTATTCTTGTTTATTATTGGTGAAATACATTATAAATATAGGGATTCTGAGGGAACATAAACCACGTATTAAACGGCACCCCGAAACCACTTCTGAATGGGGCTGTTTTAGACTGGGATGCAAGCCAGGTAATAGACGGCACTAAAAATGTGTGCATGTGGTGGTGATATAGTAAAGGAAATTCTGATAAACCACCACCGGAGGGCGCTGATGAAACTGCAATTTTTAAAAGAAGACTGACATATGCAATAAACGTGTATCATTTAAATGCACGTGGTAGTTATATCGGAGGACATTCTGATAAACCACCACCAGAGGGCGCTAATGACGCTGCAATTTTAAACGAATGCCTTCCATACAGTACAGTAGTGTATTATTTAAATGCTGTGGTGGTGATATCGGAGGACATTCTGATAAACCACCACCGGAGGGCGCTAATGACACTGCGATTTTAAACGAATGCCTTACATACAGTATAGTACAGTGTATTATTTAAATGCTGTGGTAGTGATATCAGGACATTCCGATGAACTGCCACCAGAGAGCGCTGATGAGTCTGCCACTTTAAAACAATGTCTTCCATATGCAATCTTTTCCATTAAAACCTGCTTTATAACACAATCACAAACACAAGTTACAGATAAAACTTTGTTTATTTGGAATAAGCTGCACCCGTTCATTTTTACAGCTCTTTACAGCTAAGAGATTGATTTAAAATACATTTTGGAACGTTGCTATAATCAAATCATTCAAGTGCCAATGAATACATGTTCAGTATAGGTCAAAGTTCAATGGAATGTTGGAGGTGTGCAAAGATGACAAATGTTAAAACATTAAAAAAAAATAAAAAGTGAGAGTATTTCAAGTTTCCATGAGAAGGCGACTGTGCAAAACGTGATGGTGATGATTGAGATATCGAAAGCTCTGTAACAGTATCAACACGCAGCTTGCCTGTCTGACACGGAAGGCTTCCTCAAACGCTATGAAAAATACATGAGAATATCCTGACAGTTAGAAAATGTGGTGTAAAAATTCAGCGTTAAGTGAAGAGTAAAATTGACAGTACGTGAAATGCGGCGTAAAAAAAAAGAATAAATTAATGTACAGCACAGCAAAGGAGCCCTCTGTTAACGGGAGGACGTTGAGGACGTTGTCCTCCTTACTCCAAGGCATGTGAGGAATGAAAGAGTCGCTGAGCTCACGGCGTGCTGCCGGAGCCGAGGCGGTCCTTTTCGGCGGATATGGAGCGGACCAGCTCCTCCACCCAGCGCACCTCCGAGGCCACCTGCTCGGCCAGCGACTCGTAGCGGCTCTCCAGGCGTCCGAACTTGCGCTTGAGGATGTTGGCGGACTGCGTGGCCAGCCGGGCGTCCTCCTGGCTCTTCTTGCGCTGGGCCTGCGTGCGCTGCAGCTCCTGGCGGATGCCGCTCAGGTCGCCGGAGATGCTCTGGCTCTCCTCCTTGTACCAGGCCTCCTTCTCCTCGTAGATGGAGAGCAGGGCGGCCACGTCTTCGCGACACGAGCGCTGGTTGCGCTCCAGGTCCTTCAGGCCCTCCTCGGCCGAGGCGATCTCCTCCAGGACCTGGGAGAAGCGCTCGAAGTTGACGTAGGTGTTGTTGGGCGGCATGCTGGAGTGCGACTTGATGGTGTACTCCTTCAGGCGGGTGGTCTTCAGGCGCCGCCGCTCGGTCTTGTGGTCTCGCTCCTCCTGGCGCACGTTGCGTCTCTTGATGACCTGGACGGTGAAAGACAAGGACGGAGATTCAAGGGTCGTCATGGAAACACTCCCAAACATCTTTTTGGCTACTTGTCAGACAAAAACTAAGGTTATTATTATCAGTTATTAAACATGCATGGAAACTTAACTATTACAATTAAAATATACACAAATAATATATATATATATATATATATATATATATATATATATATATGATATAATATCATTGTCCTCTGTCAAGCACCACACATGCTAACGTTAGCATGCTAACACCTTGTATAATAGTGCTAAGTGTTTATATAATAGTCTATCCATGAAAATAGCTAAAAATGCAAGCATGGTAACATCAACATTGCTAGCATGAGCATGCTAACATCTAACACATTAAGGCTAAATGTTTTTATGTGTCTACCCATGACAATAGCTAAAAATGGTAGCATGTTAACATTAGCATACGAGCATAAAGTGTAATAAATCATGAAGTGTTAGCATGGTAATATTAACACAATAACTGAGCATTGCGATGTGTAAATAGCTAAAAATGCTAGCATGCTAACATCAACAATGCTAGCATTAACATGCTAACATCTAGCACATTAAGGCTAAATGTTTTTATGTGTCTACCCATGACAATAGCTACAATTGCTAGCATGCTAACATTAGCATACTAGCATAAAGTGTCATAAATCATGAAGTGTTTGCATGGTAATATTAACACAATAACTGAGCATTCTGATGTGTAAATAGCTAAGAATGCTAGCATGCTAACATCTAGCACATTAATGCTAAATGTTTTTATGTGTCTAACCATGACAATAGCTAAAAATGCTAGTATGCTAATAAGTGTCATAAATCATGAAGTGTTAGCATGGTAATATGAACACAATAACTGAGCATTCTGATGTGTAAATAGCTAAAAATGCTAGCATGCTAACGTCAACATTGCTAGCATTAGCATACTAACATCTAGCACATCAAGGCTAAATGTTTTTATGTGTCTACCCATGACAATAGCTAAAATTGCTAGCATGCTAACATTAGCATACTAGCATAAAGTGTCATAAAAAAGTGTTAGCATGGTAATATTAACACAATAACTGAGCATTCTGATGTGTTATCATGCCGACGTTTGCATGATAACACCTAGCATGGTAGGTAATAAATGGCACATATGAGGGTTTTCAGGACCCCCCCATAGCCATTTTCTTTGTGCTACTGTAAGAAGGTCATGTTAGCATGTTAGCATGTTAGCACAGAGCCAGATAAGCTAGCAGCATATACAAAGCGTAACAGAGAAAGAAGCACCTTTATCCATGAATGTTGCAGGCTGTCTTCTATGGTCATTCTCTTCCTGCAAGAGAAAATCCGTCAGTCAGTCGTAATATTGAAGCAGTCGGAATATCGAAGCAGTCGGAACATCTTCCGTATCGAAAGCCCTACTTGGGGTCTTTGACCAGCAGGCGTCGTATGAAGTCCTTGGCCAGCTCGCTGGTGTTGCTGAAGTACTCCTCGTCAAAGTCGTAGTTGACGGCCGAGATGTTGGTGAGGGTCTCCTGCTTGGTTTCGCCCAGAAACGGCGAGGCGCCGCTCAACCTGGAGCAAAGTCAACATAGGGTGGCGTTAGACCAATGTGTGTTTGGGAAAAGGGGAGGGGGGGGTATGTGCAAGAGGACTTACAGGATGTACGTGATGACGCCAATGCTCCTGCAGAGAAGACATCAAAGGTCAGAAGATGGAAGTTGTGCTGGAGAAGGTTGAAGGTTAGCGTCTTACCACATGTCGGCCTCCAGGCCCAGCGGCTCGTAGTTGACGATTTCTGGAGCTGCAAAGCAGGCGGAACGTCAGGAACATTGTGGATGATGGACGTCAAGATGACAGCACGGGGTCTCACCTACGAACTCCGGCGTTCCAAAAATGTTCTTGAACTCGTTCCCTGCTTTGATCTGATGCGCGATCCCGAAATCAATCAGCTTGATCCTGGGATTGGGAACGTTCTTGTCCAGCAGCATGATGTTCTCCGGCTGGAACACAAATCATAATGTATCTTCAACCTCACGTTCTAAAGTCGATCCATCAATAAAGACCCGTGAAATTGAACCTTGAGGTCGAAGTGAGCGATGCGTTTGGAGTGTAAGTAGTGCACGCCGTCCAGGATCTGCTTGAGGAACTGCGTGGCCTCCTCCTCGGTCAGAGACTCCTTCTCGGCCAGGAAGTCGAAGAGCTCGCCGCCGGACACCAGCTCCAGGATGAGGATGACGTCCGTCTTGTTTTCGAAGATGTCGTGCAGCGTGATGATGTTGCTGTGCTGGATCTCCCGCAGGATGTTGACCTCCCGTTCGATCTCCTCGCGGCTCACGCCTCGCCGGCTGGACGAGAGGCGGCGCTTCTTGATTAACTTGGCGGCGTACTCCACGCCCGAGCTTTTCTCCTTGCACTTCCGCACGATGGCAAACTGCCCGCTGGCGTACCAAAAGGGATAAGCGTGATTATAACCCTAGAATATATGAATGTCCTGGCTGCTCAGTACGATATGGCTATAGCTGGGATGCATAGACGCACCAAAAATAGCTTTCTTTATTTCCTGTGTTAGCTCCTTGTGATCTTTCTTTATCTTCTGCATTGTTCCAATTTAGAAAAGCATCTCAAAATTAGCAAAAAACGACATTTATTGTTGATGTCGGCGGCCGTGATGAGCTAGCTCTCACTGCTTTTATTGGTTAGCACGCAGTCCAGGGTTCAATTCCACCCACTGCAATCTCTGTGGAGTTTGCATGTTCTCCCCGTGCATGCGTGGGTTTTCTCCGGGTACTCCGGTTTCCTCCCACATTCCAAAAACATGCTAGGTTAATTAGCGACTCCAAATTCTCCATAGGTATGAATGTGAGTGTGAATGGTTGTTTGTCTATATGTGCCCTGTGATTGGCTGGCGACCCCACCTCTTGCCCGAAGACAGCTACACTAGGCCCCAGCACCCTTGTGAGGATAAGCGGTAAAAAATTAATGATTTTTATTTATTTTATTACGTTGAACACAATCCCCCACAACATTAGCTTATAGTGGCCCATGACAGGAGAAGCAAGATCCAGAGGAACATACCTGCCCAGCTCCTCTCCCATCTCGTAGTAGATCTCAACATCCTCCTGCCTGAAGCCGGCCATGACCTGCTGCTGCCCTTCCGGTGTGTTTGACACTGCAAATGGACGACACATAGTCAGCTGAAAATGTCAATAGCTCGGCATAACAATCCTCCATGTTGGCGAGCACCTTCTTCCCTCCTTATTTGGCCAACACTTTTGAGGCTGATGTCAGCGTCTCTGCATACCAGTCCTACTGACATCATCTCCTTGCCTGCTTTGCCAAGACCAGGACTGTGGACCAGGACCCTTTCATACTTTGACTATACTTTTACCATCGTTTCGAATGATAGTTATTAAAAAAACACATCATAACTGTGTTGACTTTGAGAAAGGGTCAAATAAAAAGAGAATAACGATATATTGTTAGATTATGACCTGTTATATAAATTACTTATATATAAATTACAACAAACTTAGCAATGTTAGTCAAACAAACATTTTTAATAGCAAAAAGGAAACAACTACAAGCTAGTCCGGAGACGTAGTTAGCTTAGCTGGCAAAACTAGCTAACAAGCTGTTGAAACACCGATTCTTCTCGACGTCGTAAAATAAACAATAAGTCATCTAAACGAGCTGTAATGAATATAAGAAATAATTATCATAAAGTGTTAACAACAGGGTACTTACATTACTGTAAACTACGAAAGCCGCATTCCGCTCGAAAGTAACTGCCCGTGGAATCCATCAACACTGTCCAGCTCGCCTCTCTGCCACTCACAAAGCTTCCGTTACAAGTTTTCAAAATAATAGTTTTATCAAAGTGTTGGAATTACTGAGTTCCGTGGTGTGATTCCCGCTCACTAATCATGACACAAATTCTTTACTTAAATAATTCTAAATTGTATAAATTTGGTGTTGTTGTTTAACGTTGTTGACAAATGTGGCTTGGCATGTGCGAAGATGAGTCTTATTCTGAAAGCATTATCAACATGAGTTCCGGTGTTGCTGCGGCCAAACTGATGCAGGTAAATACCAGCCAGAAGGGAGAACATATGGGATGACGTCATAAAGAGTTAACCTGTCCGCACTGTAAGGGGCTTTATGGTTGCTCTCAAAATACTATAGAATATTATAATATATAGTATTTGGCTAGTGTTGGTTGATTAGACAACATGTAAAGTTTGTTTAATCGTACAGCTGAACAAGTATGAGTCACCATGAAGTCAGACGATGACGACAGGGAAGGAAGTACTCCTTCTTCAACGATTACATCATAGATGAAGTATGTACGTGCGTGATATGTGACATACCGTAAAAAACGTCCGCACAGTACAGACAGCTTATACTGCCGATACACTTCCATCTAACTAAACGAGACTTCATGGACACAACACATGGAAAAAACATAGTTCCCTGACCGGGAATCGAACCCGGGCCGCGGCGGTGAGAGCGCCGAATCCTAACCACTAGACCACCAGGGACACGAACTATGCTATAATCATTTTTGATTATATTGTTTTTTGTTTATTATATTGCCAACATTAACTCCCTCATTTTCTTCATTGTCAAGCCCACGTAGGAAACGTCAACTTTTACTCTTGATTTGTAAAGACTCGCCTGATCCCGTTGCCTGTTCATGACGTCAGCAATGTGGTGTAAACAAATAGGAGTGTAAAGGTGACTATAGGATTGTTATTTCATGTATAGATGAATCTAATATATTTAGTCACAAACCGGTTTATCAAATCAAATTACAATTTCAAATACAAATTGCCAAAACTCCAGATTACGATTTATTTATGCAGCATTGAGTCACTTGACAA
Organism: Doryrhamphus excisus; assembly: GCF_030265055.1. NCBI lineage: Eukaryota > Metazoa > Chordata > Actinopteri > Syngnathiformes > Syngnathidae > Doryrhamphus > Doryrhamphus excisus. Next base: position 14,690,617 of record NC_080468.1, read on the forward strand.
CAAAAAACTACAATATGTGACACAAAGTTATTAAGTACGGCAAAACACTTCCGGGTTGCGTCATGGAATGGGCGTGTCTTTAGTGCAGCTGATGTTGGTGTGTTCGCGTGAGCTGCGAGGTTTTGGTGGTTGCGGGGAAACAAGAACAAGGAGGGCCGGCTTCAAGATGACGGTCCCCGGCCTCGCGACATTGATCTTGGCCGTTATGGTCATCCACAAGGTGACACGCTCACACGAACTCGATGATGATATGATAAACCGTTGTTTTATTTTTTTTAAACCGTGGTGGGAAATAACCTAGCGTCGAGTTAGTAGTAGGTCAAAGTTGACGTCAATGGACGACACATTAGCATCGTAAGAGTCCTCCCAGAACACTATAGCTTGGCTTAAATGGTGCTTTAAATGCTAACACATTAGCTTGGAACATTAGTGAGCGTAGCTTTCCTTTCGCTAGCTTAGCCAGCTAGCTAGGTGGGAACATCCTAGCTAAGAGAAGCTAACGTCATCATTCACGGTGATGACGAACATATATTGGCATTTTAGTTTAATAATGTCAAATTAAACGAAAAATAACGGCGTTTTTATGATGGGGGGAGGGGGTGGTCCAAGTGTGCCATGCTAACAGGGGTAAGCTTTGTACAGACTCTACGTGTGATGTTTACGGTTGTGCTTTAAATCACCGGAATTAGCTTATTTAGCTCAACCGGAGGGTACATACTAGAAACAGACAACAGTGAGGAGTCAATTAAAACTTAGCATTGTCATTACTGTTATGTTCCGGCACGCACCAACTATTAATTTTATTCTTAGCATCAATGTATCAATGTGTAAGGCAACAATTTACATTTAGACATTCCTCATGTGTATGGTATGTAATGAAGTTGTATATATCGTCCAGGTGTCTGCAGAGTATGGCATGGCCCACTTCAGTGATGCAGGCGAAAGCAAAGGCAAGGACTACTGCATCTTCTTCAACTCGCAGTGGGCGCGTCTACCTCAGGACCTCAACAAGGCGGTAAGACGGAGCAACTCTTCCATCTTGCACGAGAGCTTGGGGAGCAGATGCTATTAAACAGATCAACTGGATTTCATACTGATCCTGCTCACACGTCCCGTGAAGGCGGGAAGAGTCCGAGACCTCGTACTGGGGCGGTTAAGTTTACTCAACTAGAGAGAGTACCAGGCAGTAGACTTATGTTAAATTGCTGTTGGCAATCACTGATCCTATTCATGCCAGTATTAATACAACTGTACTGTATGTAACCTTCTAACACATGAATAACTACAGTATGTTTAACCTTCTAAATGTGAATACTAACATTAATAGCAAGGTTATAACCTAAATGTGAATACTAACATTAATAGCAACATTTATAACCTTCTAAATGTGAATACTAACATTAATAGCAACGTTTAACCTTCTAAATGTGAATACTAACATTAATAGCAACGTTTAACCTTCTAAATGTGAATACTAGCATCGATAGCAAGGTTTAACCTTCTAAATGGAAATACTAACATTAATAGCAAGGTTTATAACCTTCTAAATGGAAATACTAACATTAATAGTAACGTTTATAACCTTCTAAATGGAAATACTAACATTAATAGTAACGTTTATAACCTTCTAAATGGAAATACTAACATTAATAGCAATGTTTATAACCTTCTAAATGGAAATACTAACATTAATAGCAGCGTTTATAACCTTCTAAATGTAAATACTAACATTAATAGCAACGTTTATAGCCTTCTAAATGTGAATACTAACATTAATAGCACGGTTTATAACCTTCTAAATGGAAATACTAACATTAAGAGCTAGGTTTATAACCTTCTAAATGTGAATACTAACACATTCACCACGTTTAACCTAAATGTGAATACTAACATTAATCACCACGTTTAACCTTCTAAATATGAATACTAACATTAATAGCGACGTTTAGAACCTTCTAAATGGAAATACCAACATTAATAGCAAGGCTTAACCTTGTAAATGTGAATACTAACATTAATAGCAGCGTTTATAACCTTCTAAATGTGAATATTAACATTAATAGCAACATTTATAACCTAAATGTGAATACTAACATTAATAGCAACATTTAACCCTCTAAATGTGAATACTAACATTAATAGCAAGGTTTAAACTTCTAAATGGAAATACTAACATTAATAGCAACGTTTAACCTTCTAAATGTGAATACTAACATTAATAGCAAGGTTTAACTTTCTAAATGGAAATGCTAACATTAATAGCAATGTTTATAACCTTCTAAATGGGAATGCTAACGTTAATAGCAACATGTATAACATTCTAAATGGAAATACTAACATTAATAGCAACGTTTATAACCTTCTAAATGTGAATACTAACATTAATAGCAACATTTAACCCTCTAAATGTGAATACTAACATTAATAGCAAGGTTTAAACTTCTAAATGGAAATACTAACATTAATCACCACGTTTAACCTTGTCAATGTGAATGCAAACATGAATAGCAACATTTAACCTTGTACATGTGTTGGTTTTTGCCAACACATTTAACAACGTTCTTGGCTCACATGGAGGGATTCGTGTCCCGTGCTGTATGCAGTCACGTCTCCAGATCTACGACCTGACCACATCGGTCCTGTGCTCGTCGTCCGACGTCCCAGAAGGGGGCTTCCCCAACGGCATCCCCATGGTGATGAGGGGGAACTGCACCTTCTACGAGAAGGTCCGGCTGGCTCAGATGAACGGCGCCAAGGGCCTCCTCATCGTCAGCAAGGACAGACTGGTAGGTTAACGCCGAGGGAAGATGACGGAATCGGAGCCGCCTCATTCTAAATCGGTTTACTTTTTCTGTTGAAGACGCCGCCGGCAGGGAACAAGACGCAGTACGAGGAGATTGACATCCCCGTGGCACTGCTCAGCTACTCTGACATGCTGGATATAAGCAAGGTGAGAATACGGTGTCAGGAATAGACCACTATTGAAAAAAAGGCGGATCCGGGATGTAACCTCCATGAAATGTGGGGACTATGTTCTTAAACTGTGTTGTTCTGACGATGACCAGACGTTCGGTAAAGGGAGACTGGTGGCGATGTACGCTCCCAACGAGCCGGTGCTGGACTACAACATGGTGATCATCTTCCTGATGGCGGTGGGGACAGTTGCCGTCGGAGGACACTGGGCGGGCAGCAAGGACAGGAAGAAGTGCGTGTGCACCAGATAAGCCAATGCATGAATGTAAAAATAATGCTACTTAACCCTTAGATGCACGAGTGACTGGACCCTACACTCTTCCATAAGTGGGTCAAAAATGCGTTTTTATGCCAATTTTACCATTTAGGTTAGGAATAATCACTTGTATGATATTTAGTATTATATTTAGGACCACACAAGAGTGATTTCATGTTAGAAATATCTTAATTTTTCACTTTTTTACATCTTTGAAAAAGAAAATGACCCCGTACAACAATAGAAAATGTGAGGATCCATTTTGTGTTACATAAAGACAAGTTAAAAATGTGATTGGCATGATATCAAAACATGTTTTTTGAGGAATACCAGGTATATAAAATAATGAAAAAATTTCATTACAAAGATATTTCAAGAAAACAACCTGACCGGGTCATTTTTTACCCACTTATGGAAGGTTGGGGTTGTAACACAAAAACAAAAAATTCTTAAAATGTATGAAAGATAAGTTAAAAATGTGAATGGCATGATATCGAAAACATATTTTTTGAGGAATACCTGCAATATGAAATGATAAAAAAATTTCATTACAAAGATATTTCAAGAAAACAACCTGACCGGGTCATTTTTGACCCACTTATGGAAGGTTGGGGTAGTAACACAAAAACTAAAATTTCTTAAAATGTATAAAAGGTAAGTTAAAAATGTGAACGGTATGATATCAAAAACATGTTTTTTGAGGAATACCTGCAATATGAAAATGATAAAAAATTTTCATTACAAAGATATTTTAAGAAAACAACCTGACCGGGTCATTTTTGACCCACTTATGGAAGGTTGGGGTAGTAACACAAAAACAAAAAATTCTTAAAATGTATAAAAAGTAAGTTAAAAATGTGAACATCATGATATAAAAAAACATATTTTTTGAGGAATACCTGGAATATGAAATGATAAAAAAATTTTCATTACGAAGATATTTCAAGAAAACAACCTGACCGGGTCATTTTTGACCCACTTATGGAAGGTTGGGGTAGTAACACAAAAACTAAAATTTCTTAAAATTCATAAAAGGTAAGTTAAAAATGTGAATGGTATGATATCAAAAACATGTTTTTGAGGAATACTTGGAATATGAAATGATACATTTTTTTCATTACTTAGATATTTCAAGAAAACAACCTGAGTGGGTCATGCATCTAAGGGTTAATACATCACCATATAGCGTGTACTTATGCCCCCTAGTGGCCGGAAGATGTTATCCTGGTTCCAATCAGGGATGGATCAGTCATATCGCTGTCAGTTTTTTTCTGCCATTTTCCGCTTCTCTTGATTCCAACAGACGCTACATGAAGCACAAGAGGGACGACGGTGCGGACAAGCAGGACGAGGAGACGGTGGACGTCACTCCCATCATGATCGGCGTGTTCGTGGTGATGTGCTGCAGCATGCTGGTGCTGCTCTACTTCTTCTATGACAGCCTGGGTAAGCGGCAGAGATGCTTGATGACGACGTATGCAATGCGAATGGTAGCCAACCCCCGACCCCTCAATATGTTGCAGCTATTTGGGTCATAGCCATCTTCTGCATGGCGTCCTCCGTGGGCCTCTACAGCTGCTTGTGGCCTTTCGTGCGCAGACTTCCTTTCTGCAAGTGCAGGTGAGTATCCGTGAGAAATCCATACTGTAAACATCCGTGTTGTAAACATGGACGCCTTCCTTCAGGATCCCGGAGAACAACCTTCCGTATCTTCACAAGCGGCCGCAGGTGCGAACGCTGTTGCTGTCGGCCATCTGCGTGGGCATCAGCATCACCTGGACGGTGTTCCGCAACGAGGACCAGTGAGTGTCCATCACGTTTCAGTTAGACCAGGATTTGCTTTTCAGGCAGTCGTCAATCATGTAACGTCTGAGCAGGTGGGCGTGGGTGCTGCAGGACACGCTGGGCATCGCCTTCTGTCTCTACATGTTGAAGACCGTCAGGCTGCCCACGTTCAAGGTGCACATTCACACACGCCGGAAGCATTTCTCAAGGTCGTTTACTGATGCGTTGTGTTCTCTTCTCGCAGGCTTGCACTTTACTGCTCACCGTCCTTTTTGTCTACGATGTTTTTTTCGTATTCATCACACCCTTTCTCACTAAGGTGGGTTCAGACAGACGGTCTTAATGAATGAATGAGTGGTTTCCATAAAGATGGATTCTTGACCTTTTTTCCATCTTGACAGAGCGGCGAGAGCATCATGGTGGAGGTGGCGGCCGGCCCCTCCGACTCGGCTACGCACGAAAAGGTGAGTTTGAAGTCAGGAAACCGATGCGGTGAAGAGAGCGAAGCTGACGTCTGCACGCTTTGCCCCGTTTCCTTAGCTTCCCATGGTGCTCAAGGTTCCGCGTTTGAACTCGTCTCCCCTCGCCCTGTGCGATCGTCCCTTCTCCCTCCTTGGCTTTGGTGACATCCTGGTGCCAGGTGATGACGACCACTCTAAGAAAGACGCGGTCGTCGTTTTATCGTTTTATAATTCACACCTCTCGGTTGCGTCTTTTGCAGGACTGCTGGTGGCGTACTGTAACCGCTTTGACATTTTGACGCAGTCCTCCAGGATCTACTTTGTGGCCTGCACCATCGGTACGTTATTATTATTATTATACGCATTAACGCCGACACGTTCAACCTCACAATGCATGACCCCCACCTCCCCCCAACTCCTTCAACTGCAGCATACGGCGTGGGCCTCCTCATCACCTTCGTGGCGCTGGCCGTAATGCAGAAGGGCCAGCCGGCCTTGCTCTACCTGGTGCCTTGCACTCTGCTCACCAGCCTGGCGGTGGCGCTGTGGCGCAGGGAGCTGCCTCAGTTCTGGACAGGAAGTGGAATTGTGGTGAATACCAGTTTGATATGAACCCCTGTCTACTGTGCAGCAACACCAAGTGACACAAAAAAAATTAGTTTAAAGTAGAATCAAAGTGTTTGTTTTCTGCTGTCCTCCATTGTGTGCTTGTGAGGCCTCGGCTGTCTGTTAGCATCACTGCAGGTATTCCGTAATGTCAGCGCTATTGTCCTCCTGGTGCAGTTAGTGTTAGGAAAGCCCATTTCTACCACACGTGTGTAATCCACTTGATCCAAATGTCAGACAACACCATTTCTACTATCCATCAGCACCCGGGTCTCCAGGTCTGGGATGATGATGATCCTTCCCCAAGTGGAGGAGTTTAAATCTCTCAAGGTCTTTGTTCACAAGTAAGGAAAGGATGAAGGTCCATAGTGCTAAGGTCCATAGTGGTGAAGAGAATTTAACATTTCTACCCTCACCTACAATCATGATCTTTGGGTAGCAAACTAAAAGGACAAGATGGAGGGTACAAGTGACCAGGATGAGTTTTCTCCCTTAGAGATAAGGTGATAAAAGTACTGTCATCCAGGAGAAACTGGAGGAGCCAGATGAGGTGGCTCCTTCGGGCGAGGGTGTTCAGGGCATGTCTGACCTGTAGGAGTCTTTAGGGAAGACCCAGGACACGTTGGAGGGACTAAGCCTCCCAAACTGGCCTGGGAAGACCTCAGGAGGAGCTGGATGAAGTAGTACACCCCCCCAAATTATTATTGAAGAAACTACATTTCATTTTTTTTTATGATAACCAAGATGCAAGTGGATTTATGTCTTGGTTCCATAAATAGTTGAAAAAAAGCATTTGCTAGCAAATGTTTGGATGGATGCTATTTCTCAGTTTAGCTGAATCCATCAGTGCACTTGTGCGCATGCTAGCAGAAGGAAGCGAGGTACAGTAAACCTCAGACATATCGGATTCAATTGTTCCCACTGGTTTTGTCCGATATAAGCGAAATCCGTTATATGTGTATACCGGAAAATGTCCGTTTTACGCATATATCGGATTTATATCCGGTATATGCGTAAATCGGATTTTATCCGTTATAAAAAGGCACTTCCTTGACTATGTTTCCAATGTACCTGGACGCGCAGGCAACGCTGCAAACGCTGCAAATGACGTCGTATAGCGGCCTGTCACGATTCGGCGAATCGGAGCGCCACGATGCGGCCATCCGATATATGCGAGGGAAATTTAATGGAAATGCATTGGAACGGGACTGGAGATTTTGTCCGAAATAGGCGAAATCCGTTATAAAAAATCCGATATATGCAATGAATTTTTATTGGAAATGCATTACAGAAAAATTGGTTCTTTTTTTAATCTGTCCGTTGTGAGCAAATTTCCGATATATCCGAGGTTTACTGTATAAAATAAGTGCCCAATATATTCCATATTCAGCGTTAACTAGCACAACACATGACGTGGCAGAAGCGCCGTCATAGCAACGTATTGACGCGGGTCTCTGGCCTTTCTGGTAGATGTGGATGGCGTAGCGATGATACCTTCAGTTAGCATGAGGGCTACGGCCCCTTGCAAGAGCTCTTTATTTACTCAACTGCAGAGAGGACATAATTCATGTTTTGTGGTGTGTACTATAATATAGGCTTGTATATAAAAAAAAAAACTTATGGCCTGGTTGTAATGTTTTGTAATGTTGTTCCTGTATGGAATCGATCCGCTCTTAAAAGCTTTTGTGTTGTTCGTTGACGTCAAAAGTGTTAAAAAAAAACGCAATAAAAAGATTTTCAAGTGGATTCTAAATCTTTGGCCATGGAGTGACGCCTCTGTCGACGTCCCTGACATACGTGTGATCATTTCTGTCCCTTGCAGCCTCCCATAGCGCTCGCCCCCATCGAGTGTACGCAAGCGGCGGCGCCTCCCGGTGCCTCCCAACGCAAAACGGAGACGACGGCCGGCAAAGAATCCAATCAGAACGGAGACCAGGGTGCCGGTTTGCTTCGGGAGACGCCGCAGACCACGGGAGAGGAAAAGCTGACCTAAAAAGGACTTCCAGTGCTGTTGTCACCTCATGGCTTATTATTATTATTATTATTACTTTTCAACAGTATGAGGGCATTAAAAGGGAAACGTTCAAGTCTTGACCTCACATTTAAGGGAAGCCAAAGGCTGCGTTGATGCGTGATGGAAAGGATGGCATGGTGCTATTGGGACCGAACCTCCGTATGTTTTCTTTGATGCTACATTTGCTTTTGCATGCTATGAAAGTATAATCTATAGTGTAGATGATGGCCCACGGCACTTTGGATGAGGAGTGGTGTGGAAAAATACCTTAATAATGCAACATACTCCTTTTAGTCCTCATGCTGGGAGTCTTTGGTTTTACTTGAAAAAACACATGAGGGTTGGCTGATTGTCATCACATTTGTTGAGCTTTTAAGTGCCTCCGTTGAGGAGGACATAATAAAAGACTGACTTTGCTGTATTCCTTTTTGGACTGTTCTTGGTTACATCCTTTATTCATCCCCGACAGGGAACTCCATGATTAGTATTAACATGTCTATTATACAATGATATATTAATGAACTTACTGGTTTTTTTTTTGGGTACATGTCGTTATTGCAATGTTTTCTATTGAGTTCAAATGCAGTGCTTGTCTACACCAGGGGTGGGCAAACTGCAGTCTGTGGGCCACAACAGGCATTTCCAAAAAAATTTTTTTTAAGCTAACATGAAACTACCGGACAACATGACTCGCTTGTTGTGAGCTGGATTCATGAAGCATGTGAATTCCCACGAAGCAACCAACCTATCTACCTACAAAGAAATACCCCCACACAATTCCCATGGGAAAAAAAAATAACACCTTTATATACTTGCCGCAAGGCATGCTGGGTAGCTTGTGATATGCTTTCTGCCAACATTTTTGCTGGATTGCAAAGTGAGTATATGAGAAGTGGTCATATTGTTGTTGCAGCTGGACTACCCAACATGCCTTGCGGGCTCCGTGCTAGGTAGTTTATCACCCACATAGTCGTAGTAGTAGTTGATTTATGTGATGTGCGAGCTTACTGTGGATGTGTTGTGTTTTGGTTTGGTTGCACCGTGAGCGAGTATGATGGCCCTTTCGCCAATGTGGCCCACGAGACCAAAGGTTTGCCCAGCCCTGTCCTGTCCTACATGGTAGCTTCATGATGACAGATCTGGTCATAAAAATGTTGCTTTCCTCGGTAATAAAAAATACTTTTAAAAAGTCTTTGGCAATGTAATAACATCAAATATTTAAAAAGCTTTAGAAACATCGTAAAATGGTATTTTCTCCAGTGTGCAAAATAGCTCCTTCCTTTTTTTTTTGTTGCAACATCCTCATCCATAAGTAGTTTGTGTAAAAAAAGGGCGGGCATACAGTACTTCACAGTGGGGTAGTCCTTGAGAAGCAAATTAAAGGAATATGACCTTCTCTGTGGCTTTTTCCCGCAGCACTTCTTTGGGGAAGGGAGGTGGAGGAGGCGGCGGCGCTTCGACGGCGCTTCTGAGGTGCGCGCTGAAGGACGGCGACGTTTTCACGCTGTGGCCGTATCCTGCCGGGTTCAGGTCATCTAAGAGGGAGAAGAGGGTGAAGTGAGCGCTTGGTGTTAGCGGACGGCGTGGGTGGAAAAAAGGATCAAGTGTGGCTTTTACGTCCGGGCGATGTCTTGCCGTCCACTTGGGATACGTTTTTGTACCTGACTGGCCGAGAGAGTGACTGTGAGGGCCGCGAAGACTCCCGCCTTCCTTTCCCGTCACTCGGATGGGCAACACCTGGCTCACGTCGATGGAGGCTGCACGTGTGCGGAAACATTTCATCAACACATGAATCAAAAGACCCCGCCCCCATCGTTCCCACAAGACCTGCGCTGTGGGCTCTCTGATGCGATGCCTTCACCCGGAATCCTTTCTCCTTGCCCTTGGCCAGATTGGCCAGCTTGGTGGGGATCTGCTGCACCACGCTGGCTTTGTGGACCTGGTTGGTGGTGCTGATCAGGTGGATGGGCAGCTCAGGCTTCGCCGGCTGGGAGCTGATGCTCTCCTTGCGTGGCGGCACCTTGGGAGGAGTCTCCTTGGGGTCGCAGGCGGTGGCGAGCAGGATGTGCGGCCTCGAACTCCCACCTCCATTGGCGACGCTTCCCCTGAAGGACTGGTAGCTGGACAGGTTGATGTACTAGACGAGCGAGAAGAAACGCCATCATCAGCAATACGGAGTACGGGGTACCGTCAATTCCACTCACGGGGTCATCGTGGTTGGCGTGTCCGGCGCTCGCCGTATACTTCTTCAACTTCTCATCCAGACGTTCCTTTTCCTGACTCAGGCGCTCCTTGTCCTTCTCCACAGCCTTAGTGGACACCCGGAGGCGCTCCAGATCCTGCTGGTAGCTCTCCCTCTGCCTCTCCAGCTCCGCCTTCTCCTCGTTGAGCTTCTCCTCCCGTTTCCCACAGTCGTCCTCCCTCTGCTTCAGGTCGGCCTCCAGGGCCTCCATGTAGACACTGTGGCGCTCCCGCTCCTTCTCCCAGCGCTGCTGCGCGTCTCTGTGCTGCACCTGCAGCTTCTGGAGGTTGGCCAGCTCCTCCTTGTGCTTCTCCACGTTGCGCTGCTTCTCCTGCTCCAAGAGCGTGCTGCTGGACGGGCGGGAGGGTCTGCTCTGGGTCCGCAGGACGTGCTGCAGCTCGATCTGACTGTCCTGCTGAGCCACGATGGCCTGAACAGGAGAGGAGAACAGGACAGTGACATCTCCGGCAAAAAGCAACACACGCTGGAAGAACCAACCTGTAACGTATACAGCCTCTGTGCAAGCAGTATGACCCGGTCACACACCTGCAGAGGAAAAACAGGTCTAAGCGGGAGCACCGTGGACCTCCAGCAAATACCCAAAAACCATCAATAATCATTGGGTTCTTAGGCACTGCTGAGGAGCCTGTGGAGAATCCAAGCGTGCGTCACTTACCTCTGCCTGGAAGTGGTCGGGAGGAGAAGCAGACTCAGGCGTCCATGTGTGGTCGTTGTCGGCCCTCTTGGGAAGGCTCTCCGGGTGGTACCTGTCCTTCAGCTGGGAGTCGTCAGACATGTGGGAGCAGTAGAGCGGCACCATTTCATCGTAGCGGAGCCCCTGGGCCGCATCTCCATCTGAGAAGAAGCGTGGATTAGCGACTATATGGGCTATATGTAAGATATATGTAAGATATTAAGATTCTCTTACTGGTTTTTAAATGTCTTAACGGCGTTGCACCTTCTTATTTATCGGATCTGCTTTTACGATATCAACACTCGCGGACCCTGCGGTCCTCCGGCACTGGCCTTTTAACGATACCAAAACCCAGAACAAAAACCCACGGTGAGGCGGCATTTAGCCACTATGGCCCCCACCTGTGGAACAGCCTGCCAGAGAACCTCAGGACTGTGGAGACTGTTGATATTTAAAAAAAAAAGATTAAAGACACACCTTTTTAATCAGGCTTTTAACTCATATTTTCAACTTTTTTTAAAATCTTTTTAGTCCTATTTTATGCTCTTAGTCTTTAGCTTTTAACTCCAGTGTTTCCTCGGGGGGGCTGTATCGGGTCTGCTGAGGGGGGGGATCCACACTGGGGGGGCTGTGTCGGGTCTGCTGAGGGGGTGCCATCCATCGACGGGGGGCCCGGGTGCTGGTCCCCCGATGGCACGGCCTGTGGCTCCTCCCAGTGTGGACGACCCCAAATGTGGCGTTTCCTTGATCCTCAGTGCCATGCCATGTCTCCCTACTGTGTGTGATTGTGTGTGATTGTGTGTGTGTGTGTGTGTGTAGATGGAGGGTGGGATTGTTTTTCTTTTTCATTCATTCATTCATTTTCTACCGCTTATCCTCACAAGGGTCGCGGGGGTGCTGGAGCCTATCCCAGCTGTCTTCTGACACCCTGGACTGGTCGCTAGCCAATCACAGGGCACATACAGACAAACAACCATTCACACTCACATTCATACCTATGGACAATTTGGAGTCGCTAATTAACCTAGCATGTTTTTGGAATGTGGGAGGAAACCGGAGTACCCGGAGAAAACCCACGCATGCACAGGGAGAACATGCAAACTCCACACAGAGATGGCCGAGGGTGGAATTGAACCCTGGTCTGCGCACTAACCACTCGACCGCCGTGCCACCCTGTTTTTCTTTTTAATTGTGGTAATTGCTTTTAATTCTGTAAAGCACTTTGTGTTGAATGTCTCTGCAGGAAAAGTGCTCTACTAATAAAGTTGATTTGATTTGATGCATATATCATCTCTGGATTTCGGTGCACGACGTGGCTTACTTTTCATTGGGCTTGCGGGCGGGTTGCTCTCAGCCGCCCCCCAAGCCTCAGCTCTCCTACCCGGCATCTTATCAACATCACCACCACCCTGGATGTCATTCGAGTCCGTCATTCTGGTTTGGAAGAGGAGGTTTTGAATGTCTTCCACTGCAGACAGGAAGTCAAAAGAAGAACCCGTCACGACAACATGGCTGAATGATGATTCCTGCGTGCCTGCCTGCCTCGGCTCTGACCTTCGCTGATGGCGCCTTTGAGCAGCGTCTCCCCCTGCTGGAGGTCAGTGGGGTCTCCTCGCAGCAGCAGTGCCCTGGAGGGGCTCTCGTGTCCCGTCACGTCCTTGTACAGGGTGCTGTAGATGAGCAGCTTCTCAGACAGGCATCGCTTGATCTGCTCATCCCGCTCCTTTAAATGATCTACGCATATTTTATTCTTACTATTATTATTCACTACTATGGAAATATGGCTCAGTCACCTTGATATTCCTGTAGTCTGGTGATGATCTCCTGGTGGAGTGCGTCCTCCTCTGAGAGACTGCATGCCGAGGATAAGTCCATCAAGATGATTGGCAGGATGTCAAGTGAAAGTGAATTTCCCTTACTGGTTTATTGCATCTCGTATCAGAGCCATCCAGCTGACGCGCTCCTCACGGGAGCCGGCGTGGAGCTCGTACATCTCTGAGGTGCACGCGCAGATGAGGAACATGGCTTTGTCTTCATGGGCCACCTCCCTCAAGATGAGGTTTTGAAGGGAGACCACGGGTGGTTTGTTATCCTGCACGAGCAAACAAAGCGGTTTGTTTCCATGGGAAAAAAAAAAAAAAGCTCCATCGTTTCAGGCGGCAACTCACCACGCCAGCAAAGACAAACTTCTGATCTTTGTCTTGCAAGAGGAGGAGAACGTCCGACAGCAGCACCGCGTGGACGTCTGCAAGCACACACGGCGATGTTCAGCAGCCCGGGGAAAGCCGACCTGTGAACGCCGTGACTGACCTTTGTGTCTGCCAGAGGACTTCCAGGTGACTTGGCCTTCGTGGAGCAGCGTCCTGTTGTCCTGGATCAGATCCTCCCTGCGGAACACTTGGCCGTCCTTCAGCCGGCCCACTGATTTGGGCTCCAAGCGAGCGTGGATCTCTCTCAGGCGGGAGGCCTTTTCGTATTCCCTGACTCGCTGGTTGACCTGGGAGATGGTGTCTTTTATGTACGCTAAACCCTGGAGCAGAGACTGATGCTCATCCGTGTCAGCTGAAAAGGAGCAGGAAGAACTTCCTGTATACTATTTACCAAGGAGAATACGACGTAGAATTTGCGGTTTACCTTCAGTGTTTTGGATAATTCGCTCCACCAGGATGGGATATTTTGTGATGCGCTGAGTCACCAGTAGAAAACACTCGGGGATCCCCAACCTTCTCACCAGGGTCAGCTGACCAATTTTCTGTTGGGACACACCATAAGTGTCACAATTGTGCCAAAAATACTCAATCAATAATCCAAATTAGCTACATTTCTTCATGATTGTCATGAGATGTAATTCACATTTTGTCCACCAGATGGTACTCAAGTATAGTGTACATACGTATGCATGTTGACTGTATGGTTGTATTTCTTTTACAATGTAGGTAGCGACACCGTCTGTGAGCGCGCACCATTTTGTATTTTGTTTTTACTGTTAGGACGAAGGATCTTCTGTCCGAGGCTGTAGTTTTTGTCCTTACTAAATACTTCATGGTCACATCAAGTGGGCCATTTACCGCCCCTCTGGACATTCTAAATAGAAAATTAAACACGACCTCAGGTCAAAATAACTTCCCTATAATTAAGGGTATCACAAGAGACCCCTAATTATGACCAGGATATGTTGAGTTGTTTATGGTAATGGTTTTAATTTGATTTGAACATGCATCAGATTACAATTGAATGCATCACATAATCAGTTCACAGTTCCACATGTCCAAAAGGAGTAGGAAGAAGCAAAGCTTATTAAATCCTACCCCTCCATCTGGTACTTTTACAATCAGTAACTGTTACATTTGTGCACTTCCTGCTTTTCTAATATAGTGCAAGTTTTTTTTTATTAAATTAAATTATTGTTTTGAGGGTCTTACTCAATCCATTCCATAGTTTGATTCCACATACTGAAATGCTATGGCTTTTTAATGGCTTGTTTATGTTTATGTGAAAGAGATAAGTCATCGCAATAATTGAAAAAAATACATTTGTTCACTTCCTGCTTTCCATAATACGGTTTAAGGGTTTTTTTGGGGTTTTTTTTGTTTTTAAAAATAATGTATCTCGTACCATAGTGTATTGTACATATTTACTGTATTGATATTTGTAATTTTATTTTATTTGTAATTTTATATAACGTTGTTCTTATTTTCAGCACTCCCCTCTCCCGTCAAAGTGCTTTTGCTCTTTGTTCAGGCTGCATTTGTAAATAAGAATTTGTTCTTAAATAAAATAAAATAAAATAAAATAAAATAAAATAAAATAAAATAAAATAAAATAAAATAAAATAAAATAAAATAAAATAAAATAAAATAAAATAAAATAAAATAAAATAAAATAAAATAAAATAAAATAAAATAAAATAAAATAAAATAAAATAAAATAAAATAAAATAGTTTGAGGGTCTTACTCAATCCACTCCATAGTTTGATTCCACATACTGAAATGCTACGGCTTTTTAATGGCTTGTTTATGTGTATGTGAAAGAAATAAGTCATAGCAATAATTGACGATTGTTTCAGAGGTGAAATATGGTGTCTCTTGGATCCGAGCGCCGGCGTGTCACGCGATACGCGACAGCCCTCTGGGGGTTTCGGGTGGCGATGCTGTGCGCACGTTGCTTTGTGAAATGACACCACATACCTTCATGAGGCCCTGCAGCTTCTTGTTGTTCTGCACCAGCTCTTTGTACAGATTGACGGCGGCGGTGTGATGGCTGCAAAAGGCGCTGTACCAATCCTTCATTTTTTCACCCACGGTGCCTGAAAACTACCAAGACCGAAAACCCTTCGGTGATGTTCTTGTGCTTGTGCTACTCCGTGACATTGTCAGACTTACCTGAGAGACGAGTGCGTCTCCAAGCTCTGTGATTTGGTAGCCGTGTGGACTTCCCTCTTCCTGACTTTGGCTTTGGCGCATTTTCAGGCAGCCGAGGAAGTGCTGGTGCAAGGCGAGCAGGGCGTCGACGCCGTGGAAGAGCGCGTCGATTTTGCCCTCGTCCAAGAGCAGAGACTGCCTTAGCTCGTGCATGTAGACGTGTCGGAGGATCTTTAAAGTGCGCACGTGGTGCATCTCCGTCTGGATGAGCTCTGGAAGACGGAGAGGTTGAGGGTGTCAAGACGGATAACGTGACGGGAAAATGTGCTGAAATGTCCTCACAGCTATCATCATGCATATGGTGACTTTCATAACTATAATAACTATAATTGCCCTCACTTTCATCTGCTGTGTGTATATAAGTGTATAATTATCATACGCGAGCATGGATTCATGTCACATTACTCACTAATGCTTTTGCAACACCAGTCAGTGGCTCCATTCATCAAGCCTGGCACATTCAGCACTAATTGCTCCACTCGTTTAGTCACTCATCTCCACTATTTCCACAGTAAACATCCCCTGTTATGCAAAACATCTTCTAACAGTAACAAGTTCCCAGAGAGCTTGTTTATGACCACCAATGATCAGAGAAGAGTCGCTCAAACGCTCCCTTTAGAAGTTGCGGCTTTTCGTGATGTCACGACAGGAAAAACTGCCCCCTCCCCACCCCCCACGGACATAACACCACCCCAAGCTAGCATTTCAGGGGAGCATGGCCTTGTTTAATAAACAAAAGGAAATAAATCCAGTCTTTGCCATCATCTCCGTGAACAAGATGTAACCATGTAATCAAGGCAACCAATCGTCCTCTACAATGTAGACCAGGGGTCTCAAACTTGCGGCCCGCGGGCCGAGACGCTAGTTTGAGGCCCCCACCTTGATACCAAAGTTTAATATTGAAATGACAGCTTAAAGCTGTGTGCACACCGGACACAATTAACATGATTTTGCCCCGCCCATAATGTTACACTACCCTGTTTTGCTTCGGATTAGCAATGAAGCTAAAAGGCTTATGACGCTGGGTACAAATAAATGCAGGAAATGATTTGGAATAAAAACGGAAAATACACATCAAGATAAAGCATCTCATTAAAACATGTTGTTAAAGTTACGGCGCTGCTCCCAGATGGAACTGAGTACGATGCTAACTTGCTAATTGGGTAAAATTCTTATTAAGTTTCATTAATGTTCATGTTAATGGCTAAATAACTGTTAATACTGTACATTTGAATCTGAAAAAAATAATTTATCTACCTTAACTGTATGTGGTTTCTTATGTTTTTCTTATTTGCCGTTTTATTATTATTTTGCTTATTTATTACTAATTGATTGATTTATTGTCTTTATTTTTAATTTGTTTATTTATTTTTTTAAATCTTATTTTGTGTATAGAAAAATAAAAATAATAATGTCTGATGAAGGTCAAATGGACCGAAATTTTATCTAAATAAACGAATACATTTTTGAACTTTTTGAACTATTCTACTATATGTAAAATGACAATAAAGGGCATTCTGATTCTGATTCTGACATCCTAAAATAAAACCAAACATCAAATACTGATGGTATTGATATTTCTACTTGTTGAATAAACTCTTATGAATACTGTACGTGAGCTTTAAATGGATGCACGGCCATTTCAAGTTTAGCATTTGTGACCGGAGGCACTGTGGGACTGTTGCACCGCACCGTAGATAACGTCCTGTCTTTGAACTGCCTCTCTCTGCAGAGTCCTCAGGTAGTCCGGATCGGTGGAAAGGCTCCAGGACTCCGCCTCCAGGTTGTGGCCGTCGCTGTCCAGCTCGCCTCGCAGCAGAGTGTAGTGAGCATCTAAAAAGGAACAAGAGAGGTCCCCTTGAGGGGAGGGTGGGGCGATGATGTCAAGATGAGGAGGAGCTGACCTTCCAGGTTGATGGGCTCGGCCAGGGAGGAAGACAAAGAAATGGCATCCTCAGCAGAGAGCTTGGATCGCACGCCTTCCACCTCATCCATCCGTGCTGGAGCAGCTCTGCTAGCAAGAGGAAAATAAATACCGTATTTTCCGGACTATAAGTCACACTTTTTATTTTCATAAGTTGGCTGTTCCTGCCACTTATACTCCAGAGTGACTTATAAATTAAAAAACTGTTTATGTTACATAAACACTGGACATGTTTTCTGTTTGTTTATTTTTTGTGTAGCTGAATAACCATTGTGTTAGCATATCTTACACCTATTCAGCCTGTTCTCTATTCTTTTATTGTTAGAACTTGCCTTCCAAGAGGACGTAATGTCTGTTTTGGTCAAGTTTGGAAAATAAATTACCCGCAAAATTTTTTTTGACTTATACTCCAGAGCGACTTATAGTCCAGAAAATACAGAAAAAGTCCAAAAAATACGGTATACATGATGGAGATACACCATATACACTAATGGAGATACAGCCATAGTGACTAGTTACTTTGTTCTGGTAAATGTACCACTGTCCTCGTAATTGTACAATTAAATGTGCAATTTTTTTTCCCATTAATTTCCAACATTGACATAAATTTGTGACTTTATTCTCGTAAATTTACAACTTTTTCCTTGTTTTACTACTACATTATCATAATTTTACAACTTTGTTCCAGTTAATTACCAACATTACTTGCTGATTAGGCCAACTGCCTTATCCCATTGCTTTAATGTTGTTATTGTTTGATGCTTTTGTATTGTATGTATGGTAATGGTAATAATTGTATTTGATTTGAACATGCATCAGATTACAATTGAATGCATCACATAATCAGTTCACAGTTCCACATGTCCAAAAGGAGTAGGAAGAAGCAAAGCTTATTAAATCCTACAATCCTCCATCTGGTACTTTTACAATCAGTAACTGTTACATTTGTGCACTTCCTGCTTTCCTAATATAGTTTAAGTTTTTTTTAATTAAATTAAATGAAATTATTGTTTTGAGGGTCTTACTCAATCCATTCCATAGTTTGATTCCACATACTGAAATGCTATGGCTTTTTAATGGCTTATTTATGTTTATGTGAAAGAAATAAGTCATAGCAATAATTGAAAAAAAATACATTTGTTCACTTCCTGCTTTCCATAATACGGTTTAAGGTTTTTTTTTGTTTTGTTTTTTGTTTTTTTTAAATAATGTACCTCGTACCGTAGTGTATTGTACATATTTACTGTATTGATATTTGTAATTTTATTTTATTTATAATTTTATATAACGTTGTTCTTATTTTCAGCACTCCCCTCTCCCGTCAAAGTGTTTTTGCTCTTTGTTCAGGCTGCATTTGTAAATAAGAATTTGTTCTTAAATTGCTTGCCTGGGTAAATAAAGGTATAATAATAAATAAATAAATAAATAACATTATCAGCGCTACATCGTCATGGAAATGACGGGTCAAGTACAATGTATCTCCTGTTTGCATATTTTGACGTGAGACTTGAGAGCTGTTATGGGACGTATCAATACTTCAGCATCGATGTCAACATGGATGAACGTCGGAGCCGGCAGGGCTCGCCAACACACCTGAGACCTGTATCCTTGTACGAGGATGAAGCGGCTTTGTCTTTGGTGGGGGTGACGGTCATGCCTGGACCAAGGAGGCAGCCAAAGGTGCCATCGGGTGCCGCTAGGGGGAAAAAAAAACAGTGCCTCAGATATCAAATCAGTGTGCAAAAGAATGTGTTATTAACAGAATTAAAGTCAAAAAAGCATCCTACCATTAAGGCAATTTGGTGGAGTCGAGGATTGCGCAGAAACGAACTCCCGAGCCGTGTGCCTCGCCTGTGAAACCAAAAAGGTGTGCAGTGATTTGAAAACATGTTATTGAACAGGCCTTTGCCTTGACACACAAGCTAGCTGCCAAAGCAGACACTTGTCATGTGTCATGTCACAAACACTTTGTGTGTGTGCGCGTGAAAACTAAATGAGTGCTGCAAAAAAACGGCGGAACTGGTCGGGCTCAGGTCGGACCAGCTCTCCGGCAAACAAGCTCGCCGTGGGAACGGCGTGACAGCTGAGACGGAGAGAGCGGATGCGCTGTGCAGAGCACGAGGATCAACACGTCACATCTCGACAGCGACACGCATACCTGGGCGGGGTGGGGTGCGCTAAACCCAACGTCCTCGTCGTGACCCCCCCTCCACCCCCCTATGAGCGCTGCTGCCACATGATGAAGCGCATGTCTTTGATGGTAAAAACTAGCAGAGAGGCGTTCCCCAGGGCGTACCCGTGCTTCTGTGATGTGGTTGCCGACATAATGCAACACCTTGGGAGGTAAAAAGCGGGGAAACACTTCAAAGATCCACCTGCTTACACCCGTCATATAGTCTTTGTTTGTGCGGGTGGAGGCGGGGCCGCTTATATACATACAGAGTGCAGCAGAACGTAAGCTAGTAGAAGGTAAACGAGCGGATTTGCTGCATTTTCAGGTTGTTCAACAAAACAAAATGTCTCACTCCATTCATGCCGTTGTTCTATGGACCAAACCATGCTGCCTGTTTGGAGAAGGGCGATGAAGAAACACAACACACGGGAATACACCGAGGTCGGCAAAATGACCTAGCTTATTGTGCGATTCATGAATGGATTCGAATCATGTCCGATGCCTACAAAGAATTGTGGACACATTAGCATTAGCTTTCCTAGCGGACGGACGGACGGCCACGCCTCAAATTCATTCATTCACGCCTTCAGCGTGAAATTCAGGTCATTCCTCACGACACACGGAACAGGACTAGCAAGTCTGCCAGGTCGCTTGGAAAGGAGGCCGTCAAACACTAAGTGTGTGTGTGTGTGTGTGTGTTGGGGGAAGGATAAAGACAACTAGGGAGAGTATGATATTTGATACTTATATGTTATGCATACTCAGCACAGCATCAAAGTCAAGTCATAAAAGGAAAGAAAAAAAATTCCATAATGTGAGCTGCATATTAATTTAATGATTGGTACACCCAATAACTACATTACTTGTGTAGTTTTTTTTGTTTTGTACATTATATGAGGTCTGGGGAACGCCTTCCTCACGCCTCCATCAGGAAGGACATGTTGGGGGACAATGCTACCTGTACTTCCTGTCACCCCACATGGTGGGCAAACATGTCACAAATCATCTACCTGCCTCTATACAAAAAAGGGAGGGCCCTTTGTATATAGTTGTGGAGTCCTATAGAGCAGATACACACCATAACACACACAAAGCTTTCTAGATCTTCCACAATGTGTGCCCTACCCACAGTCAGTGTGTGTTAAGTTGATTTATCCATCATCATAGAATAGTCCAAAAGAGTCATCTTATTCTTCTGGAAGAAGGCCTTACACATACACTGCTGTTTGACGCCCCTGCACCACTTGAAGATCTATTGTTCCACTAAAGTATGACGATGATGGAAAACATCTCAAGTGGGATCTCCTTGTCCTGCCAGTGACGTTGGAGGTCATCTGGACCATCAAGGGAGAAGGAAACCTTCTTCCACCTTTCAATGTCACATGTTTGGTGCTCTCCTGCTAATTACAGTAATTGGGTAATTTTGGGAGAGGGAGGGGGGGGGGGTCTACCACTTGACTTTTTTTTGTTCCAGGAGCCTGAGGATGTTTTGACTGCTCTTCCACAGCCTGTTTTATGTTAATGATTCTTTGTAATAAATAGCTTTTTTCTCTCACTCCCATTTCTTCTTCTGGTATTTTGACACTCTACTTAGAACCTCCTTAAAATCCAATACACTTTATTTATATAGCACATTTTATAAACAGAGTTTCCAATGTGCTACACAGACTAGTAAAATAAAAAGTAAAAATAAAATAAAATAAATAAAAAGGTAAAAATTGAATTTAATCCACAACTAAACCAAAAAATAAGTAAAATAGATATTAAATATTAAAAACAAGAAGCAAAGCAATAAAAGTATAAAAAATAAAACCAATTAAAATAAAAAGAAAGACCATAATGACTCACTCCGAGTTAAAAGCCAGAGAATAAAAGTGGGTTTTAAGACCAAACTTAAAGCTATCAATGTTGGGGGCCTTTTTTTTTACTTGGGAGGGGAGAGAGTTCCCCAGAAAAGGTCCCCTGGTCTTAAGTCTCGTCTTGGGCACCACAAGTTGGACCTCACCCTCGGACCTCAGTGACCACGCTGGAGAGTAAATTTTTATTTGGGGGCCATCACATTCAACGCCTTAAAAACAAACAATAAAATCTTAAAAATCAATCCTTAAGCGAACAGGCAACCAATGCAGGGAGGCCAGAATTGGGGTGATGTGCTCCCCCTTTTTTGGTTCCTGTTAAAAGCCGTGTCGCAGAGTTCTGGAGAGAGACTTTTGGCTAATTCCAGAGTTTTCCTTAAAATCCAACAAGCGATTTCTCCCATGCAGTTCTTTTGCGGCATTTGTTTTTTGACCTTGCAGCATTTATGCAACTGCAGCATTTTTCATTTGCATAAGTTTTTGACCCTTGTGTGTTTTTTGGTTGTTGGATTATTTCTGTGTTTAGTGTGTCAGCTCACCTGTTGAGGCTATTTCCATTCACACACACACACACAAGCATTGATTAACCGCAAACGATACAGTGCGGATTTATTAAAGCATTATAATGAGCTACTGAGAGCTACAGTAGCGCACTGTAAAGGAAAATTCAAGTGAAAGTAATTAACTATACATACAAGAATATTTAATTACGCTGTCGTGCACTCAAAAAATAAACGTTTAGCCTCAACAAAAAAAAAAACAACGCAACAGTTTCTATTAGTCTTTCTTAGTTATGACAACTTAATTTGAAATTGCTTTGAACCAACAAACAATATTGCGTTGCACAAATTAGCTTTTCCTCTTCACTCAAGGCTTATTTTAAGTAATGCTTACTGAATAATTGTTTTCATAGGGACAAGTTTTTAAGTTCGTAACTCAAAAAAAATACGTTAAGTCAACTTAATCATTTTATTCAAAGTAGTTTAATTTGTTGTCTACTTAATTATAATAACAATGCACACAGCTTTTTAAGTAGCAGTAACTATATAAATACATACATATATATATATATATATATATATATATATATATATATATATATATATATATATGTGTGTGTGTGTGTGTGTGTGTGTGTGTATATATTATGTTACCAAGCTAATTTTATTAAGTCATGGCAACTTGAATTTTGTTATTTTTATTTTATTTTTTAAGCTTACCAACAATAAAATTTGAGTGTATATGACATGCTAAATTAAGTTCATGTAATAGCCGACATTATTATTTGAACATAACTTAAAAAAAATAAAGTTAGCAACTTGGAAAGTTTATCTAAATCAATTAATTAAATTTTTTACATTGCATTTATGTATTAAATCATAAAATGGTGTCAACAGATACTCTGAATTACTTTTTAGAGCGTGTAGTCCTCATTGTTTATGTTTCCTAAACGCTCTATTTTATCTCGCAGGCGGCTTTTGGTATCACTCCGCCCCACAGTGATACGTCGTTCTAACTGACACGAGGGCATGACAAGTACAGTAAATAAAACATCATTTCACCAGCACAATATTAATTTTTTCCTCAATAATAAGAAAATATATTCAACAGGGATGGTATAAGAAGACAAACAATCAACAGCGTGCTGTTTTAAATCAACAGTTTCGGTCGGGAAGACAAACAGGTGCGGAGTCAAAGGTCGCGACAGGTGACACGGCTACCTGCGGCTGCTACCGCTGAGCCAGCTTGCTAGCGTCAACTAACACAAATATAAACTTCTTACAGAAATTATATTCACATTGAATGATATTATCTTGTCTTAGGTTGTATATACATGCGGTTCCGTCGTGTGTCATTTGTAAACAAGCCCATAATCATTTAAAAGTGAGCGTACAAACCTAGCTAGCCACGTTAGCTTCGGATCTTCGCTATAGAATGTTTGGAATTAGTTGGCAACATGTCGCCTTTTCAACGAGGGGGGAGGGCAAAATAGTTAAATTTCTCACCTTTGATGGTGGTTGAAAGCTCAGCGCTTCCACAGGAAGAGGTTTCAAAGGCAAAAAGCAGAGTCAGAAGTTGTTTCTCTAAAGGAGGAGGAACAAGTGCACTCATGAGGAGGGAGGAGTTGGGAGGGCGTTCAGGAAGAAGTAACAGCCTCCTCTGGAATAGCTCTTCTCTGTAACTCCCGCATAGGCGAGGTTGGGGGAGCATTCGGTTCAGCTCAGCTTTTCCTCCTTTTCTTCGACTTGTCTCTTCTTCTTAGCATTTCAGGTGACTTTTTATTACAATAAACCATCCCATCAGAGGGTATTCATACGGCAAAAAAACACAAGATCAATTTACTACTCTCAAAGTGTGGTACGATTACAATGCTGGTGTAAAAGGAACCCAATTAAAAGTAGTCGATACACAGGTTATGTTCAACAGGGATGCACCAACTCATGTGTGGTTAAAAACACAGGCTGCATTTCCACGTGTGTCCAACAGGTGGAAGCATTGTACTGCAAGTAAACCCAAGTGCGGTTTTAGGCAGCTCTCCAACCTTCCTGTTTAAATGTTCCCATAGTGTGTGTGCGTGTGTGCTTTTTTGGGATGGGGGGGGCACATATCCACATCTCAGCTGTGTGATTCTGTAATACATATACATATATTTCTATATTATACTCCGTCGTAACAGGCACTGCCTGAGACAGCTATGAACATGGATGACTTGTGTGACCTTTGGTAATATTATGACTTTTTTCTCGTAAATTAAGGACTATATTTTTTCTAAATTTACAACTTTTTTTTAACATTTTTTTTCTCATATATATATGATTTTATTCTTGGAATAGCTGAATATTTAAATACTCTGTTGTAACAGGCACTGCCTGAGACAGCTACGAACATGGGGGACTTATGTGACCTTTGGTAATACGACTTTTTTCTCGTAAATTTACGACTATATTTTTTCTAAATTTACAACTTTTTTTAACAATTTTTTTTTCTCATATATGTATGATTTTATTCTTGGAATCTCAGATTATTTAAATACTCCGTTTTAACAGGCATTGCCTGAGACAACTATGGAAATGGGGGACTTACTTGACGTTTGGTAATATAACAACTTTTTTTCTTGTGAATTTACGACTATATTTTTTCAAAATTTACAACTTTACAACAATTTTTTTCTCATATATGTATGACTTTAGATAATAGTAGCAAAGATAATATAATTTTTTTCTCGTAAATGTCTGACTTTTCTCATAAATTTCTGACTTTTTATCTAAAGTGTAAAACTTTATTCTAGTATTACAATATTATTATGAGTTTTTTTCATATTACAATACTACAACTTTTCTTTTTTTCTTGTAAATTTACAACTTGCACTTTTTACTTTATTCTCATATTTACTTGTACATTTACAGACTTTTTTTTCACAACTTTTCTTCTCATAAATTATTATTATTATCATTAAAAAACACTTTATTCTTGAAATCTCAGATGTTATTTTTTCAATGTGGCCTTAATTTTGACAGCCCTACTAAAAATTTGCCTTATTTTTATCTCAAGTGTAAAACTTTATTCTAGTATTCCAATATTATTATATGAGTTTTTTTTCTCATATTACAATACTACAACTTTTCTCAGAAATTTCAGACTTTTTTTTATTTTATTTTTATTCTCATATTTACTTGTACATTTACGGACTTTTTTCCCACAACTTTTCTTCTCATAAATTATTATTATTCTCATAAAAAAAACACTTTATTTTTGAAATCTCAGATGTTATTTTTTAAATGTGGCCTTAATACTCGGCCTTAATTTTCACAGCCCTACTAAAAATTCACCTTATTTTTAAAACTATGCTAAGGGCCAATAAAAAATGAGCTGTGGTCAGAATACGCCCCCCCCCCGGGGCGGCACTTTGGACACACCCGTCCTTCCATATGACAATATAAAACGAAGCACAGGTGGAGCCTGGGCTCGGATGCACCTTGCTGCATTATTTACATTTTATTTGATCTTATTAGAACGATGCAACACACTCTTTTCCCCGGCATCGCAAAGAAGCAAAAAAAAAAAAAAAAAAAAAACAAGACCAAGAAGTGCTGTTTGTTGATCACGAGTTCAGAAATCTGGATTAAAAAAAAACATGTAAAAACCTTTTTTTTTTTTTTGTAAATGTGCGGAAATATCTCCAGAACGACAAGATCAACTATGTACACAAATATGTCTTCTACTGTATATTACTACACATGTTACTGCGTTTACCACGCCAGTACTCTCTCTCCTCTATCTTCTACAAGCCAACACAATGAAGGAAGCAGCTTATTGGTCGATCTGAGGAACACTTTAAATATCCTTCAGCTGTACTGTAAAATGTCAAAAAAGTCCCGTAAAATGAGAAAGCGGATGGGAAAGCAGATGCAGAAATAAATAAAAAAAAAAAAAGTCCTGTTTTGTCCCGTGTTGGAATACTGCTGAGTGTGAGGAGGTCAGTAAGCCACTTCAACAACGTTCTTTTTGTTCAAGACGGACAAAAAAAAAAAAAATGGAGGTTTTTCCGTATCCTCGTCTGTATTTTTTTAGAGGGTGATGGACGACATGGAAGGACACTTTTTGTCTTTCTCTCTTTGCCAAGGGAGGGGGGAGTCTAGGAGTTTAGCAGCCTTCTTGTATGTTTCACAGTTGAATCTTTTCTCCACATTATAGGAGATTTAGATATATTTTTATATATATTTTATATATATATAATATGTACAGTACGTCATGGATAATTCCGACAGGAGCTTCTGTGTACAAAAGGCGCCCCCCCCTCCCCCGGGGGGGAGGGCAGGGGTACGCACTGTAGTGTGTGTGTGTGTTTGTGGCATGAGGAGAGATCCTGAGATACGCATGGAGGGAGAGTGATACAAGTGTTGGTGTATTAGATATAGATAAGTATAAAAAAAGACAAGTATACATATGTAAGCGTTTTTTTTAGGGGAGGTCGGTTAGGAGGGGCTGGAGCGCGGCAGCGCCAGTATCCGTCCGTTGCTCTTGCCCCCGTTCATGTGCGCGAAAGGGATGTGGTGCTCCTCGTAGCTGCCCCCGCGCAGCCCCACCGAGGAGCCCTCGTCCCTGTCCAGACACTGCTCCCGCTGGGAGTAGGACGACGGGTCCAGAGGGATGCTCTCCATGTTCTCCATGTCCAGGTCGAAGTCCTCGCTCTCGGGGGGTTTGTTCTCGTCGCTGTAGAAGAAGGAGCGCTCCCGGAAGGACGGGTGCAGGTCGTCGCGGAGCATTTCGATGATTTCCTGGAAGGTGGGACGCATCTTGGGGTTGTACTGCCAGCACATCTGCATCAGGTTGTGTCTGCTCGGACGGACGGAAGACGACAACGCGGATTCAGACCAGCGTTCCGAAAAGACGCCAAAGGGTGCGTTCGTACTCACAGTCGGTCTGCGCAGTTGTCGGGGCGGTCCAGGTAGCCCCCATCCATCACGAACTTCAGCACCTGCTCGTTGGACAGGCCCTGGTAGGGCTGCTCGGCCAGTGTGCTGATTTCCCACAGCACCACCCCAAACGACCTACAGGGGGCAGCGGAGACAACACTTTCATTCGCCTGATGCTGGTTTATTATTGGTAACAATAAACAAACAACACTATTGCACCGGTTGTTAGCATGCTAATGTTAGCATTGCTAGCATGCCAACATTAGCATAGTAGCATCTTTAGCTCTTTTCATGACTAGACAGTTAGCACTATCATATCCATGCTAGGTGTTAGCATGTTAGCATTACTAGCATGCTAACATTAGCATAGTAGCATCTTTAGCTCTTTTCATGACTAGACACTCAGCACTATCATGCTAGGTGTTAGCATGTTAGCATTACAGGCATGCTAACATTAGCATAGTAGCATCTTTAGCTCTTTTCATGACTAGACACTTAGCACTATCATGCTAGGTGTTAGCATGTTAGCATGCTAACATTAGCATAGTCACATCTTTAGCTCTTTTCATGACTAGACACTTAGCACTATCATGCTAGGTGTTAGCATCACTAGCATGATAACATTAGCATAGTAGCATCTTTAGCTCTTTTCATGACTAGACACTTAGCACTATCATGCTAGGCGTTAGCATTACTAGCATGCTAACATTAGCATAGTAGCATCTTTAGCTCTTTTCATGACTAGACACTTAGCACTATCATGCTAGGCGTTAGCATTACTAGCATGATAACATTAGCATAGTAGCATCTTTAGCTCTTTTCATGACTAGACACTTAGCACTATCATGCTAGGCGTTAGCATTACTAGCATGATAACATTAGCATAGTAGCATCTTTAGCTCTTTTCATGACTAGACACTTAGCACTATCATGTTAGGCGTTATTCATTACTAGCATGATAACATTAGCATAGTAGCATCTTTGGCTCTTTTCATGACTAGACACTTAGCACTATCATGCTAGGCGTTAGCATTACTAGCATGCTAACATTAGCATAGTAGCATCTTTAGCTCTTTTCATGACTAGACACTAAGCATTATCATGCTAGGCGTTAGTATTACTATCATGCTAACATTAGCATAGTAGCATCTTTAGCTCTTTTCATGACGGGACACTTATGAACACTTAGCACTATCATGCTAGGTGTTAGCATTACTAGCGTGATACCATTAGCATAGTAGCATCTTTAGCTCTTTTCATGACTGGACACTTATGAACACTTAGCACTATCATGCTGGGTGTTAGCATTACTAGCGTGATACCATTAGCATAGTAGCATCTTCAGCTCTTTTCATGACTGGACACTTATGAACACGCAGCACTATCATGCTAGGTGTTAGCATGTTAGCATTACTAGCATGATAGTGCTATGATTTTTTTGCTGTAGTATATGAGAAGTTTTTTTTTCTATCTATTTGTTAGCATAGGTCCTGTGATTGGCTGGCCACCAGTCCAGGGTGTACCCCGCCTCTCGCCCAAAGACAGCTGGGATAGGCTCCAGCATGGATGGATGGATGTTAGCATAGATTAGGTTTTAGCGTGTGGGTGTAAATAAGCGTGTTGCCCACCAGCAGTCTGAATGCGCGGTGAAGACGCCATCTTTGAGAGACTCTGGCGCCATCCACCTGACGGGCAGAAGGCCTTTGCCGCCTTTCCTGTAGTAGTCCGTCTCGTAGATGTCTCTGGTCATGCCGAAGTCTACCAGGAAGACAAAAGACGGTTAGAATGGAGTATTTTTCTTACACGCCGTGTGAGGTAAAAAAAAAAAACACCTCCTATTTTGACGGTGAGATCTTGAGCCACCATGCAGTTTCTGGCAGCGAGGTCTCTGTGCACAAACTTCTTGGCATTGAGGTAGGCCATGCCGTCGGCGATCTCAGCCGCCATTTGTATCATCTCCTTCAGCGTGGGAGGCGGACGACCCGGGTTGTTCTGAGGGACACGTTTGCTTCATTAGATCACCAAGTTCGAGTTAGCAACATACAGTAGTAGATGACACCGGCGAGGGAACGTTACCTCAGCATCGGGCCGGAGCGAGCGCAGGAAGCTCTTCAGGTCTCCGTGGGTCATCAGCTCCATCACGACCAGGGTGGGCTGGCCCTTGGACACCACGCCCAGCAGACGCACCTAATAAACAATAAATGAAGAAGCAGAAGATAAAACAACAACAGTCCAGAAAATGACACTTTAAACACGGTGCGACTTCATCTGTGGGCAGGCCGAGACGCTACAGCAGGGGTCTCAAACACGCGGCCCGCAGGCCAAATGTGGCCCGCAGGACACTAGTTTGAGGCCCCCGCCTTGATATGAAAGTTTAATGTAAAACTTATTACGTTTGATTAATGTTCATGTTAAAGGTTAAATAACTGTTAATAGTTATCCTCCCTATCCGTGTGGAAGTGGTAAGTTTTTGGCTATTTAAGTTTAAAGGAAATAACTTGAAGGCTACCGTTTAGGTCGCTAGCTCGCTAGTTAGCATGTGTCTCAAGACCCTGCAGTTGCGCAACATGTTGTAAATAAAAAGAGTATAAATGTGACTATAGTCGTGTTTTGTCATGTCTACAGGGCTCTAATAATGCTTTGTTCATTTTAATATGAAAAAATAATTTGTCTACCCACCAACTATATGTGGTTTCGTAAGTTTTTATTATTTGCCGTTTTATTATTATTATTATTATTATATTTATTTATTACTGATTGATTTTCTTTATTCTTGATTTGTTTATTTATTTTTCATCTTATTTTGTGCAGAAAAATAAAAATTAAGATATTTGAGAACAGTGGAATGTTTTATCAGAGCTTTAGTTATATTTAAGTTTATTCATTTTTCTGTTTTTAATAAATGTGTTTTTTTTGTTTTTAGTTAATAGTTATCCTCCCTATCCGTGTGGAAGCGGTAAGTTTTTGGCTATTTAAGTTTAAAGGAAATAACTTTGAAGGCTACCGATTAGGTTGCTAGGTTGCTAGCTTGCTAGTTTGCGAGTTAGCATGTGTCTCAAGAGGGTGGAATTGAACCCTGGTCTCCTAGCTGTGAGGTCTACGCGCTAACCACTCGACCGCCGTGCCGCCCACACTCCATCATTTCACATAAAAAGTGGCTTACCACGTGGTGACAACTGAAGGCTTTCATGACCGAGGCTTCATTGAGGAACTCGATCCTCTCTCTCAGGCTCGCCGACTCGTTGACCGTCTTCACGGCCACGCGGGTGTCGCCCTCGCCCTTGATGATGTCCCTGGCGATGCCCTCGTACACCATGCCGAAGGAGCCTTGACCCAGCTCCCGCTTGATGTTGATCTTCTCCCGCGCCACCTCCCACTCGTCCTCCTCGTACACTGTGCGCGGCACACACATCAGTCAAACCACGAGAGCGTGGCGTTTATGACGCTTCGGATGACTTACTGTCATTGGCGCTCAGGTACTCTGGGTTGGAGGAGGCGTAGATGGGACCGCTCGGCCCTTGTGTTTGACTGGAAGGGAGGAAAAGCGGCAACCAATCAGGATCGTTACAAAGAGACGGGAACAATAACGGAAACCAAGGAAGTCCTACTTCTTCTTGAACATCACGAATCCCGCCATGGCTACACACAGCAACAGAACCAGGCAGATGACCGGCCCGATCACAATCTTAGCGATGTTGAGGGGATCTCCTGTGAAAGCAGACATTGAGACGCATGCAACACACAAAGAAGTCCAAGTCCGATCTTTGCTTGCACTTACTGGCATCCTGCACGTAGAAGTAAGTGGGCTCGGTCCAGGATCCGTTCCCGGCCAGTGAGGTGGCACGGATCCTCACCGTGTAGTTCCCCGAATGCATGACTCTCAGCTTGCAGCCGCGTGTGGCTTTGTACATGTTCCTGGAAACGCAGTGGTGCTGTTCCTGGACAGGACGAGGCGTGACAAAAATACGACTCTTTATCGGAGCGTCTAGCGACTGAGGACATGTCTCTGGCGATGCGTTCCTCACCTCGCTGTCTCCGATGCGCTTGTAGTGGACCTCGTACAGGATGATCATTCCGTTGGGGGTGGCGGGCTCCTGCCACGCCATGTGTACGGTCATGTCGGACACCTCGTAAGTGATGGCGCCCAGGATGTCGTCTGCTTTGTCTGCGGCCATGACAGAAGACACGCCATGAGACGGCCATAATTGGAAAGGGATGCTTATTTTCTAAAATGTCAATATGCACCCATATGTTACCCAATATAGCAGACATAATAAGAAAAAATAAGACAAAGAAAATGTGTTTACCACCTTCTAATCATTAGAGACCTCTAGACATTAAATAGCACCCCTATAGTCACCCTCACACTTCTATTACCCAATGCAGTAAACATAATAATAGAAAAAAACAAATGTAAGACATATAAAAACTGTTTACCACCTTCCAAATACACGTTTTAAAATTAGCAGAGCCCTCTAGACATTAAATAGCACCCCTATAGTCACCCTCACACTTCTATTACCCAATGCAGTAAACATAATAATCGAAAATACGACATGTAAGACATATAATAACTGTTTACCACCTTCCAAATACACCTTTTAACATGACTAGAGCCCTCTGGACATTAAATAGCACCCCTATGGTCACCCTCACACTTCTATTACCCAATGCAGTCAACATAATATAAGAAAATACGACATGTAAGACATATAAAAACTATTTACCACCTTCCAAATACACTTTTTAACATTAGTAGAGCCCTTTAGACATTAAATAGCACCCCTATAGTCACCCTCACACTTCTATTACCCAATGCAGTAAACATAATAACAGAAAATACGACATGTAAGACATATAAAAACTGTTTACCACCTTCCAAATACACTTTTTAACATTAGTAGAGCCCTCTAGACATGAAATAGCACCCCTATAATATAATAATTAGCCAATATAGTAGGCATAATAATTGAATGAGACATTTAAGATGTGAATACATTC
This sequence comes from Doryrhamphus excisus, assembly GCF_030265055.1. Taxonomy (NCBI): domain Eukaryota; kingdom Metazoa; phylum Chordata; class Actinopteri; order Syngnathiformes; family Syngnathidae; genus Doryrhamphus; species Doryrhamphus excisus. Next base: position 14,722,441 of record NC_080468.1, read on the forward strand.
ATGCACATGTGTGTCGCAAGTAAATGTGTGGAAGACAGGAAGTGATGTCAGCGGTTCAGAGCTGAATTTTAGCCTGGACTGGGTTACAGTCACAAGAGTTGCTTGTGTTATTATTATGATTATTATGATTATTATGATTATTATGATTATTATGATTATTATGATTATTATGATTATTATGATTATTATGATTGTGCCTGTTGCTGTGTTTGTATCAATGAACAATTACTGACACCTAGTGGCCAATGTAAAGACAGACAGAAAAAAAGATGGACACCATAGGCGTTATGCATACTATTATGATATATTTATCGTATTATTATTGTCCCTTTGTCTGTTCTGTTCGCCTCCCCCCAATGAAAAGTACAGTTACTAAACGGCGTACCTTCGGGCATGGTGCGGGCGCTGACGTAGGCCGCCATGCTGCAGCGGGCCGGGTCGCTGGGGTGGTTGCAGGCGTGGATTTCGATCTGGTAGCTGGTGAAGTGACGCAGATTGGAGATGACGGTGGACTCCTTGGCGTGCACGGTGACCACCGTCTTGGTGCTCTCGAACGTCTCCTCATCGTCGGGGGTGTGCGTGCCCGCCGGCCTGCCTGAAGCCGTGGTGGGTAACGGGTGCGTCTGGTTGGCGATGCCCATCACGGCACGCCGCTGTCTGGAGCGCCTGTGGTGCAGAAGGAGGAACGTCAAGATTAAGATTAAGATATGCCTTTATTCGTCCCTCAGTGGGGAAATTTGTATTGCACAGCAGCAAGAGTACAGAGTCAGTGAGCAGTACAAAAAAAGTATGACATATAAGACATATAAAACATATTAGTAGAGCCCTCCAGACATTAAATAGCACCCCTATAGTCACCGTCACACTTCTATTACCCAATGCAGTAAACATAATAAAAGTAAATACGACATGTAAGACATATAATAACTGTCAACCACCTTCCAAATGCACTTTTTAACATTAGTGGAGCCCTCTAGACATTAAATAGCACCCCTATAGTCACCCTCGCACTTCCATACCCATTGCAGTAAACATAATAATGGAAAATACGACATGTAAGACATATAAAAACTGTTCACCACCTTCCAAATACACTTTTTAACATTAGTAGAGCCCTCTAGACATGAAATAGCATCCCTATAGTCACCCTCACACTTCTATTACCCAATGCAGTAAACATAATAATAGAAAATACGACATGTAAGACATATAAAAACTGTTTACCACCTTCCAAATACACGTGTTAACATTAGTAGAGCCCTCTAGACATCAAATAGCACCCCTATAGTCACCCTCACACTTCCATTACCCAATGCAGTAAACATAATAATAGAAAATACGACATGTAAGACATATAAAAACTGTTTACCACCTTCCAAATACACTTTTTAACATTAGTAGAGCCCTCTAGACATGAAATAGCATCCCTATAGTCACCCTCACACTTCTATTACCCAATGCAGTAAACATAATAAAAGTAAATACGACATGTAAGACATATAATAACTGTCAACCACCTTCCAAATGCACTTTTTAACATTAGTGGAGCCCTCTAGACATTAAATAGCACCCCTATAGTCACCCTCACACTTCCATTACCCAATGCAGTAAACATAATAAAAGTAAATACGACATGTAAGACATATAATAACTGTCAACCACCTTCCAAATGCACTTTTTAACATTAGTAGAGCCCTCTAGACATTAAATAGCACCCCTATAGTCACCCTCATACTTCTATTACCCAATGCAGTAAACATAATAATAGAAAATATGACATGTATGACATATAATTGTCAAGTAAGTGTTGTGACATGTTGTGTTTGCGTCTTACTTCATCTCAAAGACTTCGTTGTGGAGGTAGTTCTCAAACGTCTTGCGGTACTCCAACTCCTCCTTCTCCTTCTTCAGCTCTTTGTCCGTCTTGGGGCAGGCGCAGCACCGAGTCCCTGGGCCCTGCTCCTCTGTTTGGTTCCACTTTTGCTCCTCGTCGTTGTCCACCTGAGTGGGCACTCGCGATGGCAGCTTCATGCCTGAGCGGATGGAGGAGACAAACGCCGTTACAAAAACAAACACACACATGCCTGGGAGGCGGGGGTCGGGGGGGGGGAGAAGTGACAAGTGCTGCTGCTGATGAATTACAAGAGACACCACGTCCCTTCGAGTTCTTCATGGCAGCCATGATGACCCTGATAACAACACTTCTGCTTACCCATCACCTGGGCTGCACACCTTGTTCACAATGTTTACACTGCACACTATATACTGGTACATACTAGTACACAGTAGTACACAGTAGGGATGCAAATCACTGGTGGTAGTCCATTCCATATGCACCCATATACACATCGTCATATGCAGTATTTGCTCACATATGCTGATACTATCTAGCAATGCATCAAGGTAACACAGAAAGGAAGGTAGGTACAATGGATGGAAGAAAGGTAAGATAGGATGAAGGGAAGGAAGGAACAAAGGAAGGAAGCATATACCCATGTATAAGTCAAAGTGGGGATCACAATACATGAAAATATGAGCCTTATAACCTTATATTACAAATATAACAACATAAGGTGGCCAGAAATATTTCAGTATTGAACAAAGCAAAATTTGTTCTCAATCAGAAATCACTTATTTATTGTGTGGATTAGATTAAATTAAATTAAATTAAATTAAATTAGATTAAATTAAATTAAATTAAATTAAATTAAATTAAATTAAATTAAATTAAATTAAATTAAATTAAATTAAATTAAATTAAATTAAATTAAATTAAATTAAATTAAATTAAATTAAATTAAATTAAATTAAATTAAATTAAATTAAATTAAATTACACTGATTATGGGATGCACTCAATTGTAATCTGATGCATGTTCAAATCAAATAAAACCATTAAAAAATTTTTTTTTTAAATTTAATTATTAAAAAAAATGAAAAACTATTTTTTATTAAATTAAAAAAATAGAATAAAAATAACCTAAATTATGTTAGAAAGGCAGGAAGTGAACAAATGTAACAGTTACTGATTGTAAAAGTACCAGATGGAGGGGTAGGATTTAATAAGCTTTGCTTCTTCCTACTCCTTTTGGACATGTGGAACTGTGAACTGATTATGTGATGCATTCAATTGTAATCTGATGCATGTTCAAATCAAATAAAACCATTACCATTACCATTACTAAAATGGCAGCCCAAGTACGCTACGAAAGAGAGTGTGACTTTCAGTGTAGACAAAAGGCCAATGAGGTAGTTTTGACAATAAACATCAGGGATGAAAAAGCCGTGTTGCCACAAACATCAGCACGGTACCTTTCTGACAGTAGTCAAACTTGTAGAGCTCGCTGGCCTCCGCCTGGCGTTGACAGAAAACCAGGTAGTGAGTGATGTTGCCGTTGGGGTCGTTGGGGGGCTTCCATTTCAGGATGATCTGGGATGAGGAGTTGGATGAGGAAATGGGGTCCAGCGGCACCGAAGGTTCTGTGGCGGAGGACAGAAGAGGATCCGGTGTCACAATATTGCACAGAACATCGTGGCGGGGGGGGAGGACATAACCAATTTCCATGTTATAGCAGTATGAACAGATTAGATATACAAGTCAGACATCTGAGTGGGTGATAAAATAGAGGATCTTTGACAGGTGCTAGCCTGCAGTGCCATGTTTCTGTACTGACAGCTGTTAGGATGAAGGGTGGTGGCAGGGGGGGGTGTTGTCGGGACTATTTGAACCACCGGTCCAACCGCATTATTCCTTACGACGGCGCTGGCCTTCTGGCAAGGCATGCCGCTCTTAAACGACCGTGGAGGGCGGAGGTGGCAGGTGATTACCACCCTTCTCTTGGCATGGCTGCTCCAATGAAAAAGCTTGCTTTGTTTCTTGGCAGCGGCCAATGACAGGTCTCGTGTAAAAGAAGATATAATAGAAGCAGTAATGAAGGGTACGCGGAACAATTCAGGTGATTTTTTTACGAGAAGCACCTTGTCAGTGCATCTGTCAACATGTGTGGGGAGTGACACATGCTAACTGATAGCATCCATCGTCATAGATGTGTCCTGGAACTCCTCCCCGCTGAGGCATCCTGACCGGATGCCCGAGCCGCCTCATGTGGCTCCTCTCAATGCCCAGGAGCAGCGCTTCTACTCCGGGTTTTCATAGGTGAGGGCAGATTATTTGGTTCTGGAGGAAAATTCTTGCTAAAAATACAGCATGTCTTGCATAATCAATAATTTAAGTAATTAAAGTATTAATTTGAAGTAATTTAAAGTAATTTAAAGTAATTTAAAGTAATTTAAAGTAATTTAAAGTAATTTAAAGTAATTTAAAGTAATTTAAATTTAAAGTAATTTAAATTTAAATTAAATTAAATTAAATTAAATTAAATTAAATTAAATTAAATTAAATTAAATTAAATTAAATTAAATTAAATTAAATTAAATTAAATTAAATTAAATTAAATTCATTTTCTACCGCTTTTCCTCACAAGGGTCGCGGGGGTGCTGGAGCCTATCCCAGCTGTCTTTGGGCGAGAGGCGGGGTACACCCTGGACTGGTCGCCAGCCAATCCCAGGGCACATATAGACAAACAACCATTCACACTCACATGGAGGAAAATTCTTGCTAAAAATACAGCATGTCTTGCATAATCAACAATTTAAGTAATTAAAGTATTAATAATTTAATTTAATTTAATTTAATTTAATTTAATTTAATTTAATTTAATTTAATTTAATTTAATTTAATTTAATTTAATTTAATTTAATTTATTCATTCATTCATTTTCTACCGCTTTTCCTCACAAGGGTCGCGGGGGTGCTGGAGCCTATCCCAGCTGTCTTCGGGCGAGAGGCGGGGTTCACCCTGGACTGGTGGCCAGCCAATCACAGGGCACATATAGACAAACAACCATTCACACTCACATTCATACCTATGGACAATTTGGAGTCGCTAATTAACCTAGCATGTTTTTGGAATGTGGGAGGAAACCGGAGTACCCGGAGAAAACCGGGGAGAACATGATGGCCAAGGGTAGAATCGAACCCGGGAATCGAACCCGGGTCTCCTAGCTGTGAGGCATGCACGCCAACCACTCACCACCGTTCAGCCTTCATCAAAATCATTCATTCATTCATTCATTTTGTACCGCTTTTCCTCAAGAGGGTCGCGGGGGTGCTGGAGCCTATCCCAGCTGTCTTCGGGCGAGAGGCGGGGTACACCCTGGGCTGGTGGCCAGCCAATCACAGGGCACATATAGACAAACAACCATTCACACTCACATTCATACCTATGGACAATTTGGAGTCGCCAATTAACGGAAAAGTGTGATTTTAAGATAGATAGTACTGTCTTTTAAGAAGATACAGCTTACATACAGCATCTCATAAAGATGCTAGCCTAATAACAAATGGAATGTATTATCATTGCTAAAGAATCGTGGGAGTGATTTTCTTTCACAACAAAGTCTAAATACGACCTCATCTTACTGGTGGCGTTGGTGCGCACGTAGATGATGTCGCTCTTGGCACCGTTGACCTGGTGTTCATCGGAGGCGGAAAGCTGCGTCTTCACCATGATGGCGTACTGTGTCCAGGGCTTCAGGGGCAGGATGAGGTGACCCGGCTCAAAATGATCCCTGTCGCCCTCGGTGGAGCGCGGCGGAGGGTCCACATCTGCGATGACCCAGCTGTTGGATCCGCAGGCGTCCTGCCCGTCAAACTCCGTCACGTTATGAAAGGGTCTTTCGAGGAGAAAAAAAAAAATGACACTTGATGAGGCTGTTGGACAGGATAAGACACAAAAATCATCCAACTCGGGTCCTAAATATGCCTCACAAACGTTCAAAACCCAAAATATCTCAGAAAACATTTATTATGAAGGGAGAAAAACATCCAAACCTCCATGGTCCTGTGTGAAAACATAACATAAATTTGACCAGTGGTCTCAAACGCACGGCCGGCGGGCCAAATGTGGCCCTCAGGACACTAGTTTGAGGCCCCCGTCTTGATATGAAATTTTAATGTTAGTACGGCCCGCGCAAGTTTGATATGGATGCTGTATGGTATCATGTACCCAGAAAAAATTATTACGTTTGATTAATGTTCATGTTAAAGGTTAAATAACTGTTAATAGTTATCCTCCCTATCCGTGCGGAAGTGGTAAGTTTTTGGCTATTTAAGTTTACAAGGAAATAACTTGAAGGCTACCGTTTAGGTCGCTAGCTCGCTAGTTTGCGAGTTAGCATGTGTCTCAAAACCCTGCAGTTGCGCAATAAGTTTGCATGTTCTCCCCATGCATGTGTGGTTTTTTTCTCCAGGTACTCCGGTTTCCTCCCACATTCCAAAAACATGCTAGGTTAATTAGCGACTCCAAATTGTCCATAGGTATGAATGTGAGTGTGAATGGTTGTTTGTCTATATGTGCCCTGTGATTGGCTGGCCACCAGTCCAGGGTGTACCCCGCCTCTTGCCCCAAGACAGCTGGGATAGGCTCCAGCACTTATGAATGAATGAGATCTATCAGCGTGGAAATGGTTATAAAGCCACTTTTAAAGCTTTGGGACTCCAACCAACCACAGTGAGAGCCATTATCCACAGTGAACCTTCCCAGGAATTTCTGGCCAACCAAAATGAGAACATCAGGTCATCTGTTGGTGACCTCAAGATGAAAGCAACTTGGCTTCTGAAGCAGGACAATGACCCAAAACACACCAGGAAGTCCACCAAAGAAAAATGAAGTCATGATTCCTGTGGAGGCTGAATTACAACAATTCCTCCACAGCGCTGCTGGAAGAGACTCATTGCAGTTTATCACCAAGGTTTGATTTCACTTGTTGCCGCTAACGTTAGCCTAAGCACTTTTTAGCTTTTTCACACAGGAGGACCATGGAGCTTTTTTTGTTCTCCATTCATAATAAAACGTTTTTGCTAGATTCTACTTGGGAACGGGAGAAGAACTTACGCCTCTTTGTACAGCACCATGAAGCCCAGCAGGTCTCGAAAGTCCGGGGGCCAGAAGGCCTCCCACTTGATCATGATCTTATCGCTCATGGTGCGGATCTGAGTGAACTTCAGCACGTGGTTCTCACCTGGCAACACAAATTGAAGACCATGAGGGGAAGACGGACGCAGGAGATGATCCCAGTAAGGATGTAGATGAGGAGGAGGACTTTAATTAAATTAAATTAAATTAAATTAAATTAAATTAAATTAAATTAAATTAAATTAAATTAAATTAAATTAAATTAAATTAAATTAAATTAAATTAAATTAAATTAAATTAAATTAAATTAAATTAAATTAAATTAAATTAAATTAAATTAAATTAAATTAAATTAAATTAAATTAAATTAAATGTGAACAAGTGGAACTGTGAACTGATTATGGGATGCACTCAATTGTAATCTGATGCATGTTAAAATCAAATAAAACCATTTAAAAAATTGAAAAAAAATTTAATTACTAAAAAAAATGAAAAACTATTTTTTATTAAATAAAAAAAAAGAAAAATCACTTAAATTATATTAGAAAGGCAGGAAGTGAACAAATGTAACAGTTACTGATTGTAAAAGTACCAGGAGATGATCCCAGTAAGGATGTAGATGAGGAGGAGGACTTCATCAAAACACCATGTTGGGGAGCATTAGCCCGTGTGCTAACTCTGCCAGTCTAAAGCAGTGGATATGCTCTTCTCTTTACGTTAGCGTACATACAGTAAATATAAATATGTAAAAGAACAATCCACTAAAAAACACGTCTCTGTTTGACATGGAAGAGCACCAAAGAGCAGACATGAAGAGCTAACAAACAAAATGGCGATGCTAATAAAAGATCTGTAAACACAGGCCAGGTCAGGGAAACGACTGCATTTGCATCTGCGCTGTGTCGCCGTGGCAACTTACACGAGGCCTGGTCCCCGTTGGTTTTGGACGCAATGTCGTTCTTGTGGTCCTTGGTGCCGGTCACCTCCTCCATCTTGCGTATCTCGGACATGCAGAGCTTGGAGTTGTAGTGGAAGAACATGCGGCCCTGCAGAATGCTCAGCTTGTGCTTGGACCAGTCCCACAGCTGCCGCAGGTTCTGGTTGTCCAGGGCGTAGAAGGAGTAATTGCTGGGGAATGGACACCATCATTGATCGGTGTGCCGAAGCCTTAAAGCAGGGGTCTCAAACACGCGGCCCGGACACTAGTTTGATATGGATGCTGTATGGTATCATGTACCCAGAAAAAAAATATTACGTTTGATTAATGTTCATGTGAAAGGTTAAATAACTGTTAAAGGTTATCCTCCCTATCTGTGTGGAAGTGGTAAGTTTTTGGCTATTTAAGTTTAAAGGAAATAACTTGAAGGCTACCGTTTAGGTCGCTAGCTCGCTAGTTTGCGAGTTAGCATGTGTCTCAAAACCCTGCAGTTGCGCAATAAGTTTTGTCATGTCTACAGGGCTCTAATAATGCTTTGTTAATTTTAATCTGAAAAAAAAAATTGCCTACCCACCAACTATATGTGGTTTCTTAAGTTTTTATTATTTGCCGTTTTATTATTATGATTATTATATTTATTACTGATTGATTGATTTTCTTTATTCTTGATTTGTTTATTTATTTTTCATCTTATTTTGTGTAGAAAAATTAAAAGTAGATATGAATGTTTTATCAGAGCTTTAGTTATATTTAAGTTTATTCATTTTTCTGTTTTTAATAAATGCGTTTTTTGTTTTGTTTTTTTGTTTGGAAAACCTGATGCGGCCCAGTCTCGCCCAGACCCTAGCTCCAGTGGCCCCCAAGTAAATTGAGTTTGAGACCCCTGCTTTACAACCTGACCTCTGAAAAGAATCGAGAATCATTAGGAACCGGAATCGTTCAAATTCAAACAATACCCAATCTGAGCTGAAAACTATCAATGTCATTTTTGGTAATTATCTAACATATTGAAGCAAAGTTGATCAACAACAAGTAATGGGGGGCGTGTTGTACTCATAACAAACATGGCGAGGACACTCGGGGTAATTCGGTCGACTCACCCGATTTCCGTCTCCTCCCCGCGGATGATGCGGAGCTTGCGGAAGAAGGACAGTGATACGAGGGCATAGGACCGCCGCACCGTCATGTAGCCGGTGATCTCCTCCAGTTGGCCCAGACTGGCCTCCAGCTCCGCTGCTATGTTGTCTGTTGCAAAACACACGCGAGATGTGAGGGAATCGAATCATTCGTTGGAGTCGCTGCGGAAAAAAAAAACGACTCCTTACTTCCTCCGCGCAGGTTGATGACCAGACTGCCGTTGAGGATGGTGCAGCCTCTCAGGGCCTGAGCCGCCGTGACCGAGTCCACAGTCTTTAGGCCCATGCACACCTTTGGACAGAGGCCGGCACACGGTGTACAGTTCAGTCTGGGGGAACACAGAAACAAACCATGGTTACCGGGACATAATTAACCCGGTAAATCACCAGCGCAACCTTCATTCCGGACGCCACCGCACCCTGGTCCCTGGAGGCGGTGGACACCTTTAAACCCATCCCTGCATCACACCACGGCACGGTGGACCCACATGTTCCCACCGCCCTGGGCACGGCACGTTTTGTGTTTGTCCACCACGACGCACTCCCGTGGGACTTTACGCCCGCCCTATAACGGACCATACAGGGTCCTGGAGCACGGCGACAAGTATTTTGTTTTGGACGACACCCAACCCCTGACACTGGCGGAGCCCCCTCGCCGGGGTAGGCGAGGGCCAGGCATGCAGACCCCAGTGTGGACGATCCCGTCCCCTTCACCACACCCTTCTCCCCTGCGGCAAGCAGTGTGCACACGACGGGGCCGTGCGGTTGTCCCCGCACGCACGGACGGTTTTGACTATGGGTGAATTCTGGGGGGGGGCTTGTGTAGTGGTAGGTTACCGGGACATAATTCACCCGGTAATTCACCAGCGCAACCTTCATTCCGGACGCCACCGCACTCTGGTCCGCCGCCCTACAGAGGTCCACCCTGCAGGAGGCGGTGGACACCTTTAAACCCATCCCTGCATCACACCACGGCACGGTGGACCCATATGTTCCCACCGCCCTGGGCACGGCACGTTTTGTGTTTGCCCGCCACGACGCGCTTCCGTGGGACTTTACGCCCGCCCTATGACGGACCATACAGGGTCCTGGAGCACGGCGACAAGTATTTTGTTTTGAACATGGGCGGCCGACGGGAGGCTGTCTCGGTGGACCGGCTGAAGGTTGCGCTGGTGGACGACACCCAACCCCTGACACTGGCGTAGGCCCCCGCTCCCCGGCAAGGCGCCCCCTGCCAGGCATGCCGACCCCCGCGTGGACGATCCCGTCCCCTTCACCACACCCTTCCCCCCTGCGGCAAGCAAGCGGGGCACGGACGGTTTTGACTATGGGTGAATTCTGGGGGGGGGCTTGTGTAGTGGTAGGTTACCGGGACATAATTCACCCGGTAATTCACCAGCGCAACCTTCATTCCGGACGCCACCGCACTCTGGTCCGCCGCCCTACAGAGGTCCACCCTGCAGGAGGCGGTGGACACCTTTAAACCCATCCCTGCATCACACCACGGCACGGTGGACCCATATGTTCCCACCGCCCTGGGCACGGCACGTTTTGTGTTTGCCCGCCACGACGCGCTTCCGTGGGACTTTACGCCCGCCCTATGACGGACCATACAGGGTCCTGGAGCACGGCGACAAGTATTTTGTTTTGAACATGGGCGGCCGACGGGAGGCTGTCTCGGTGGACCGGCTGAAGGTTGCGCTGGTGGACGACACCCAACCCCTGACACTGGCGTAGGCCCCCGCTCCCCGGCAAGGCGCCCCCTGCCAGGCATGCCGACCCCCGCGTGGACGATCCCGTCCCCTTCACCACACCCTTCCCCCCTGCGGCAAGCAAGCGGGGCACGGACGGTTTTGACTATGGGTGAATTCTGGGGGGGGGGGGGTGGGTTGTGTTCTGTAATAATCAGTATGTAGGTTTTGAGGAACTATCCGTTCCCAACCAAAAAAGAAATTGTATTTAATTATCAGGTTCCTCTGTTACGAAGCACATCTGCCCGACTCAAACCGGGAATCACACACCCATTCTCTATTTAAAGTGGACCTATTATGCTCATTTTGGGCCCTTTGTATTGATCTATGGAGCAGCTACACACCATAACCCACACAGAAAGCTTTCTAGATCTTCCAATTCTGCACCTATTCCAGCTGGATTTCCTTGGCTTTCCCAAAGGCTCTGTTTTCATTCGTCTGACTACGCCTACTCCACTGTGATTGGTCCTCACTCCATGTTCACAGTGCAGCAGCGTGGGGCAGGGCTCGTCTATAGCTTGTATTAGGGAATGCCCATATAAGGAAGTACGGCTCACTGTGATGTCACAGGTGTTACACCGGGGTTAGAAAAAACTATCTGAAACACCTTTTAGATGTGCAATAGCATGGTTTAACACCAGAATACAACATTCCAAACACATTTAATTGAAAAAAAGCACCATAGGTCCGCTTTAAGAGTTTTGCTAAAGTAATTAATTCAAAGTGTATATGTATTAGGAACACTGGACTAAGATAAAGACCTTTGGCTTGATCTACCATCCATCCATCTACTCTATTCTTCCATCTCAACCCAACCGGTTGAGACAAAGGGCCTCCCCCACTCGGTTCTCTGTTTTCATGTCGGAGTAAAGCGTCATGAGATAAGTACTGTTATGATTTGTTGCTATACAAACACATTCAACCGAACTCCGCCAGCACCAACAACAGAAGGAAAGGTGATGCCATTTCTCTTTATCTGCCTCTCATCTCTGCTCTCGCCCTCCAACATCCTGTGAGAAATATCAAGCCCATTAGCAGCGCGGCTAAATGTGTTTGTCTGCCCTTTATTTCGCTCCGTCTCGTTCCAGACGTCTGATTCCAAAGTTCACGTGGTGCGACAGACGTGTGAGAGAGAGTCAAACGCACCATCTTGATTCTAATTCAATCTTTTGGAGTCGCCGCACTAACGCACTAACCCCCCCTGTTGAAGCACCTGGCTTATGTAACGTGCTCTCATAACACGTCCATCTCCCGGCACGGAGATGAAATTATTTCCTGAAGAGCCATCTGCACAATCCCATCACTCGTAACACGGGGGGGGGGGGGGGGGGGCTGAAATCCAAAGTACACGACAGCTTTTGTTGCTATTAAAACCAGGATTAGACACCAGTGATGGGTGCTTATGCTCGGGGTCAGTATTTGGTCTGGCTGCTTTTGTTGAGCATCTTTCCGACTTCCTGATATGGGCATGCCTGGGTACAAGCTGTTAGCTGAACAAACTCATTGGGACCAATCAAAATGAGGCCTGCACTTCTTTGGATGTTGTTGTGGGGTCTTTTGTGACCTATGTTGGGGTGATTTTGGTTGGGAAGGTGCGCCACTGGGGTCAGTATTTGGTCTGGCTGCTTTTGTTTAGCATCTTTCCTCTTTCCGACTTTCTTATATGGGCATGCCTGGGTACAAGCTGTTAGCTGTACAAACTCATTGGGACCAATCAAAATGAGGCCTGCACTTCTTTGGATGTTGTTGTGGGGCTTTTTGTGACCTATCTTGGGGTGATTTTGGTTGGGAAGGTGCGCCACTGGGGTCAGTATTTGGTCTGGCTGCTTTTGTTGAGCATCTTTCCTCTTTCCATCTTTCCGACTTCCTTATATGGGCATGCCTGGGTACAAGCTGTTAGCTATACAAACTCATTGGGACCAATCAAAATGAGGCCAGCACTTCTTTGGATCTTGGGGTGATTTTGGTTGGGAAGGTGCGCCACCGGGGTCAGTATTTGGTGTGGCTGCTTTTGTTGAGCATCTTTCCTCTTTTCTCTTTCCATCTTTCCGACTTCCTTATATGGGCAAGCCTGGGTACAAGCTGTTAGCTGTACAAACTCATTAGGACCAATCAAAATGAGGCCTGCACTTCTTTGGATGATGTTGTGGGGCCTTTTGTGACCTATGTTGGGGTGATTTTGGTTGGGAAGGTGCGCCACTGGGGTCAGTATTTGGTCTGGCTGCTTTTGTTGAACATCTTTCCGACTTCCTTATATGGGCATGCCTGAGTACAAGCTGTTAGCTGTACAAACTCATTGGGACCAATCAAAATGAGGCCTGCACTTCTTTGGATGTTATTGTGGGGTCTTTTGTGACCTATCTTGGGGTGATTTTGGTTGGGAAGGTGCCCACTGGGGTCAGTATTTGGTCTGGCTGCTTTTGTTGAGCATCTTTCCGACTTCCTTATATGGGCATGCCTGGGTACAAGCTATTAGCTGTACAAACTCATTGGGACCAATCAAAATAAGGCCTGCACTTCTTTGGATGTTGTTGTGGGGCCTTTTGTGACCTATCTTGGGGTGATTTTGGTTGGGAAGGTGCGCCACTGGGGTCAGTATTTGGTATGGCTGCTTGTGTTGAGCATCTTTCCTCTTTCCAACTTCCTTATATGGGCATGCCTGGGTACAAGCTATTAGCTGTACAAACTCATTGGGACCAATCAAAATGAGGCCTGCACTTCTTTGGGTGTTGTTGTGGAGCCTTTCGTGACCCATCTTGGGGTGATTTTGGGGGATTTTGGGGTCAGTATTTGGTCTGGCTGCTTTTGTTGAGCATTTTTCCTCTTTCCTCTTTCCATCTTTCCGACTTCCTTATATGGGCATGCCTGGGTACAAGCTATTAGCTGTACAAACTCATTGGGGTCAATCAAAATGAGGCCTGCACTTCTTTGGATGTTGTTGTGGGGCCTTTTGTGACCTATCTTGGGGTGATTTTGGTTGGGAAGGTGCGCCTCTGGGGTCAGTATTTGGTATGGCTGCTTGTGTTGAGCATCTTTCCTCTTCTGTGTAGAAGCTAACGGGCGATTTTACTGTGACTCCTCCATGAGGCCTCCAGACGTCATGCGTAGAAAACAAAGGAGTGCATTGTGGGCCGCCGCTGTGTTGTGTTTTGAGATTAATAACAGATTAGAGCAACTAAAACAACAATCTACTGTACGTAACTGCAGGGCTGGAAGAACAACACAGCCAAAGGAGAAAGGAGAAAAACATCTTCCCTTTGACGTACAATCAATGGTGACCTCTTTCCTCGCCGGTGCCACATGTGCACTTTGAGCGTGGACGCCAAGCACAACCTTGTTTATCTCCGGGCGCTCTCATTTGTGGCACGCAGAGCCACGGGAAGCGTTGATCCAGCACCAGGGGGAGTTTCAACTAAAGCTGCCCATAACCGAGTGAAGGAAGGTTCCGGGCGGGTCAACAGCGATTGCATGCACTTTTAGGTACATAGACCAGGGGGTGCAGCCCGGGGGCCCGTTTGAGGGCTGCAGTTTGTTCTTTAATGTTTGTGGCCTCAGGCACATTCTAAAAATAAATGTAAACAAGAAAACTAAAAAAAAAAAAACAGCATAGGTGATAAGGAAGGATTTGGGAGCCTCTGGCGGTTTTCCATCATTATTTCCACCATATTTGATCTAACAGAGCTGCTGTGGTCATTTCCTACACTGGCAATAAAGCTTTCATACATGCAAGCTAATGGTCTTATTTTGCACTGAACAGGAAGTGGCTGTGTGGAGGTTTTTGGGATGGCTTTGAACACTCACTTTCAGAGAGTTTTTTTTTCTACCACCAGGTCATTGTGATGTCAAAGTGAGCCGACTTCCTTATATGGGCATGCCTGGGTACAAGCTGTTAGCTGTACAAACCCAGTGGGACCAATCAAAGTGAGGACTGAACTTCTTTGGATGTTATTGTGGGGTCTTTTGCGACCTAATTTGGGGTGATTTTGGTTGGGAAGGTGCGCCACTGTTCCATCTTTTGGCCATTTGTTGGTAATGGCTCTCACTGTGGTTTGCTGGAGTCCCAAAACTTTAGAAATGGCTTTATAACCACTTCCACACTGATAGATCATCAATTCCTCTTGGGGTGATTTTGGTTGGGAAGGTGCGCCACTGTTCCATGTTTTGGCCATTTGTTGGTAATGGCTCTCACTGTGGTTTGCTGGAGTCCCAAAACTTTAGAAATGGCTTTATAACCACTTCCACACTGATAGATCATCAATTCCTCTTGGGGTGATTTTGGTTGGGAAGGTGCGCCACTGTTCCATGTTTTGGCCATTTGTTGGTAATGGCTCTCACTGTGGTTTGCTGGAGTCCCAAAACTTTAGAAATGGCTTTATAACCACTTCCACACTGATAGATCTCAATTCATGTCACTTCATTCGTTTAAAACTGCATAATGTGTTCAGTTGTGTTGACACAGACTTATTTGATGGTGTGAAACATTTAAGTGGGTTAGCGCGCAGACCTCACAGCAAAGAGACCAGGGTTCAATTCCACCCTCGGCCATCTCTGTGTGGAGTTTGCATGTTCTCCCCGTGCATGCGTGGGTTTTCTCTGGGTACTTCGGTTTTCCTCCCACATTCCAAAAACATGCTAGGTTAATTAGCGACTGTAATGTCCCTCTGATGAATTCGTTCCTGATCCTATCCATCCTGGTCACTCCCAACATGAACCTCAGCAGCTGCTGTCGACCACTCTCTAAACAGCTAAAAGCTGACTTTATCTCCAAGGTCTCTAACATGTAATGTCCCTCTGATGTATTCGTTCCTGATCCTATCCATCCTGGTCACTCCCAATGTGAACCTCAGCAGCTGCTGTCGACCACTCTCTAAACAGCTCAGCTAACAGCTGACTTTATCTCCAAGGTCTCTAACATGTAATGTCCCTCTGATGTATTCGTTCCTGATCCTATCCATCCTGGTCACTCCCAATGTGAACCTCAGCAGCTGCTGTCGACCACTCTCTAAAAAGCTCAGCTAACAGTCTAGTTTAGGCAGCTGACGTCACACATCAGTACCCTTCTCGTGTCTGTTCATTCCTGTTTAAAATCTCTCATTTCCTGTTGGGTCCAACCTGTCAATCATGTAATTACTGCTTCTGTCTAATATTGCTGTGTGTGCAGAGTCATTAGCGAATGAAGTGATTATCTTTCGGGAAATGAAATCATGCACTTACGAGGATGAGTTGACAGTGGTGTAGCCGGAGGGACACTCGGGGACGCAGGCGCCGTCGTGGATGACGTACTCGTAGCACTCGGGGCTCTTGCTGTGCTCCTTCTCCCACTTGCACCTGCTGTGGAGCTCCTGGCAGAAGGCGAAGGAGACGCAGCGCCAGCCCTTGAAGGTATAGTGGTTGTCGGGGCAGCGCTCCACGCAGGTGTCCCCGTGCTGGAGGCCCCGGCAGGCTACGCAGTGAGCGGCCGACCGGGGCTTCAGGCAGCCGCCGAGGCACTCGTCGTGACAGCACTGCTGGTCCTTGGTGCAGGCCCGGTGTTTGCACTGAACGGGACACACTGTAAAGAGACACAGGGGGGTCACCAAAGTAGGAAGGGGTTGTCCAAGACGGGCCATGGTGCTATGAAGGGAACATTCCCACCAACTGTCAGGTGGATCACAGCAGATCTCATCTGGGTTGCCAAATAATGTGCATAATTTACACCAGGGGTCTCAAACTCAATTTACTTGGGGGCCACTGGAGCTTCGGTCTGGGTGAGACTGGGCCATCCCCCCCAAAAAAACGAATTTATTAAAAGCAAAAAAATAAAAAAATATATTTTTCTACACAAAATAAGATGAAAAATAAATAAACAAATCAAGAATAAAGAAAATCAATCAATCAGTAATAAATAAATAAATATAATAATAACAATAAAACGGCAAATAATAAAAACTTAAGAAACCACATATAGTTGGTGGGTAAACAAATTATTTTTTTTTAAATTAAAATGAACAAAGCATTATTAGAGCCCTGTAGACATGACAAAACACGACTATAGTCACATTTATACTCTTTTTATTTACAACATATTGCGCAACTGCAGGGTCTTGAGACACATGCTAACTCGCAAACTAGAGAGCTAGCGACCTAAACGGTAGCCTTCAAGTTATTTCCTTTAAACTTAAATAGCCAAAAACTTACCACTTCCACACGGATAGGGAGGATAACTAATAACAGTTATTTAACCTTTAACATGAACATTAATCAAACGTAATCATTTTTTCTGGGTACATGATACCATACAGCATCCATATCAAACTTGCGCGGGCCGCACTAACATTAAACTTTCATATCAAGGCGGGGGCCTCAAACTAGTGTCCTGCGGGCCACATTTGGCCCGCGGGCCGCGTGTTTGAGACCACTGATTTAGACTGCAAATACCCCACAGCTTCTTCCTACACCTTTTTGGACATGTGGAACTGTGAACTGTATTATGTGATGCATTCAATTGTAATCTGATGCATGTTCAAATGAAATAAAACCATTACCATATTTACAGACTTCCTTCCTGGGTACATAGCAACATAGAAAGGAAGGCTAAGCCTAGCCTAAAAAAAACAAAAAACTCTAATATGTAGCGTTACTTTTGGCAAGGCGTGTGTTCATGTCTCACATGGGGATTGTTGATAATCGGCAAAAAACGTAGCGAGGAAGGACATAGTCGACCCCCAGCGCCCCCTAGCTAAGCTGTAGTGGTCTACCGACCGTTTGATGGACTCATTCCGCACCAGATTGGTTCCCAGAAAGCTGGAAGCAATGCACAGTGTCAATGCTCCAGAGAGTGCTTATGTTCGGCGCACTCATCCGCCCGAGTGGAATCCCTCATCGAACGAGTCAGCAGCTGAGGGGATGATCTGCTAGCAGCGACCTACTGAGAATTATCGTACTCAAACAGCAGCACAAAAAACACAGTGACGGGTGGCGTCGCTTCTGCTGGAAGGCGGCGGGACTGTTGAGTGTTTTGCAAACAAGACACTTTGGTAAAGTGAAACTCATGTGACGGCTGGTGAGTTGAGTTTTTTCACACATTTGGAGTAAGTCTCGGAGGTTCTACTATATTTTTTTAATTTAATAAAAAAAATGTTTGCATTTTTTTGTAAATTTTAATTTTTTTAATGGTTTTATTTGATTTGAACATGCATCAGATTACAATTGAATGCATCACATAATCAGTTCACAGTTCCACATGTCCAAAAGGAGTCGGAAGAAGCAAAGCTTATTAAATCCTACCCCTCCATCTGGTACTTTTACAATCAGTAACTGTTATATTTGTTCACTTCCTGCTTTCCTACTATCATTTAAGTTATTTTTATTTTTTTAATTTAATAAAAAAATTGTTTTGCATTTTTTTGTAAATTTTAATTTTTTTAATGGTTTTATTTGATTTGAACATGCATCAGATTACAATTGAATGCATCACATAATCAGTTCACAGTTCCACATGTCAAAAAGGAGTAGGAAGAAGCAAAGTTTATTAAATCCTACCCCTCCATCTGGTACTTTTACAATCAGTAACTGTTACATTTGTTCACTTCCTGCTTTCCTAATATAATTTAAGTTATTTTTATTTTATTTTTTCAATGTAATAAAAAAATTGTTTTGCATTTTCTTTTGTAAATTTATATTTTTTTAATGGTTTTATTTGATTTGAAAATGCATCAGATTACAATTGAATGCATCACATAATCAGTTCATAGTTCCACATGTCCAAAAGGAGTAGGAAGAAGCAAAGCTTATTAAATCCTACCCCTCCATCTGGTACTTTTACAATCAGTAACTGTTACATTTGTTCACTTACTGCTTTCCATAATACAGTTTTTAAATTGTGTTTTTTTTTTTTAATAATGCACCTCGTACCGAAGTACGAGGTGATATGACCATCCAATGACATAATGGGTACCATAGTAAGTGTCAATATAGTGATATATATATAGCACATCATGACTGGTTCAAGACTCTTCATCCTTGTATTTAGCAACTTTTATCAACTGCTTGTATTGTTTCGTGAATCGGCTCATCGTTGTGCATTGTTTGATTTCCTTACTCAAACGAATCTTTCTCCTCTTTGACAAATGAAGCAAAGAACTGAGGTGGAAATATATTTCTCACATTTAGCGCTCATAAACAGGCCCCCCGGGGGACACGCGTTGTTACAACATGGTTAAAAAAAATCATTGTGCAGGACAGGGGACCTTTAAAAGAACAGACAGAAAAACAAGGTGGCTGTTTATACACAGGTCTGCCTGTTACGCAACGCTAGCCTCTGAGGATGGACAGGTGGGAACGCACCTCCTAAAGTGTGTGTGTGTGTGTGTGTGTGTGTGTCACTGTCCAAGTGTAAATGCGAGGACAAGTGTGCAAGGACAAAGGGTTCTCCAAGGTAATGATGAGCGTAATCGTTAGGTTTACGCGTGGGAGGCGTTCACGTACTAATTACTATTAAGTATCGTTAGGCGCCTTCCTCCTTCTCAGCGGTGAGTTTGTCAAGGGCTGTGATTTAAATACGCTTGGCCTCATTAGCGTCCTGTGGACTCCCGTGTCCGTTCTGCACCTTCGAGGGGGGGTGAAATCGGACCCGACATGCAAAGAAAAACTAATTAAAAACCAGTAGAAAAAAACAACAACTAACACTTCATTTTGATATAACGCCCCCCCCCCCCCCCCAAAAAAAGTGGCGTCATTCAAACTTTTGCAAGCATCAAGCAACAAAGGACTCCTGATCCTTGCAGGAGCGCTCCATGCCGGAGCGTGGGAGCGGCAGAAGATCCGCCCTCAGCCTGAGCCAATGTGCTGGCTGGCTGCAGAGGCTACCCATTCAAATGGCCTCTCCCCATCTCCAAGGAAGACGGCCCCCCAGCTTTAACCCTTTCAGTCCCACTCTGGCTGATATCAGTAGAAACGTGCCCCTTACCACCCCCCCTCCCAAAAAAAAAAGAAAGAAACTGGGTTGTCTTTTCACTCCAGTTGCGCCTTTAGTTTTCACCGTGTAGGACAGCGTTGTTGTGAATTCTCTTCTAATGTGTCCAAACTGCGGCGAGCACCTCCGTTCCGTGCCTCAGGTAAGTGTCCTGTGTCTCGTCACGTCCGAAAAACCATTAGAGGATTTTATAAACTTAAGTGGAGGTGACGCCTTCCTTTTAAGTTGTAAGTAAGCACCACATAATTAGATAATCTGCTTTAAGCACTTCCAGACCGGCCATTCATCTCTTTGGGGGAGTGTGTGACCTGGTGCGGCTATCGTGACAACCTGACATGGATCGCTGGCATCGGAATGAGCAGAATTCCCGCTTGGAAGGGCTCATTCTCACCTGCGTGCATCCACGCTGTTGTGCAAAAGTGACACTTTGTCATAACAATAAAACAATCTGACAAAAAAAAACCACTACATTCATCACACAGCAACTTAACACTCAAAATGTATACCAGAGAAATATACAAACAATATAACAATACGAGTTTCAAATACAAAAAAATAAACAACTCTATCAGTTTTCCTTTTAGACATCTGCCTAAGCTCCTTGTACTCCAATGAAATGCTTTGTTCAGATGAAAAGCATTATGGGAAACCGTTAAAATATTGTTTTGTTTGTTTTACGTGTCCTGGGAACCTGTTCATGAGCATTCATTACAATGGTGAAAAGCTACTATAATATGGTGAAAAAAAGGGCTGCACGGTGGATGAGTGGTTAGCACGCAGACCTCACTGCTAGGAGAGAAGGGTTCAATTCCACCCTCGGCCATCTCTGTAAAGGCTCTCACTGTGGTTTGCTGCAGTCCCAAAACTTTAGAAATGGCTTTATAACCACTTCCACACTGATAGATCATCAATTCATCTTGGGGTGATTTTGGTTGGGAAGGTGCGCCACTGTTCCATGTTTTAGCCATTTGGTGGTAATGGCTCTCACTGTGGTTTGCTGGAGTCCCAAAACTTTAGAAATGGCTTTATAACCACTTCCACACTGATAGATCTCAATTCATATCACTTCATTCGTTTAAAACTGCATTTTGTGTTCAGTTGTGTTGACACAGACTTATTTGATGGTGTGAAACATTTAAGTGGGTTAGCGCGCAGACCTCACAGCTAGGAGACCAGGGTTCAATTCCACCCTCGGCCATCTCTGTGTGGAGTTTGCATGTTCTCCCCGTGCATGTGTGGGTTTTCTCCGGGTACTCCGGTTTCCTCCCACATTCCAAAAACATGCTAGGTTAATTAATTAGCGACTCCAAATTGTCCATAGGTATGAATGTGAGTGTGAATGGTTGTTTGTCTATATGTGCCCTGTGATTGGCTGGCGACCACAGGCTGATTGGTACCAAGCATTCACCACTCAGGTGCTCCAACAACAGTGACCACACTGAAGGAGACGGTCTTCCTTTGTCATGCACTTGTCAAAACAATTTCCAGGGTCAAAACCCAAGGCATCCCTGATCTGCTGGAGCGGGAGGCTGTCGCAGGGGAGACGTTATTCTTTCCTTAAAACATGCAAATCTCAGAATAATGAGCAGGCTTCTCAGAATGAAAATACTGGTAGCACCGAAGCTCTGCTTCCACATGCCAGCAAGTCTGGTCTAAAAGCCTGCCTGCACACCTAGAATCCTCTGTTACCGCTAAAACCCCCACCGGTCGGTCGGTCTTTAAATCATGTCATGGTGTTCTTTTTCATTGCCATGAAACAAGCACTTATTCAGGCCTTGTGCGTTAAACTCGTATCGCCGGCTCCAGAAAACACACAAAAAAAAGGGGAGAAGTGGTGGCGTACTGGATGGTAATTAAAATTCCACTGCTATGACAAGGGCAGTATTTAGTTTCTAGCCCAGAGGAGAGGACAAATAAAGTGCTTATGCTGACTGTCCTCCACGCATCGGTTTTAAACTTGAGAAGCGGATCATTTGGTTTGAAATTCCACTATGAAGACTTCATGAAGACGAAGCAGCAACGCTCCGTCTTTGCTCAACGCCTGTGTCATACATTCATTCATTCATTTTCTACCGCTTTTTCCTCACGAGGGGTTGCGGGGGGTGCTGGAGCCTATCCCAGCTGTCTTCGGGCGAGAGGCGGGGTACACCCTGGACTGGTCGCCAGCCAATCACAGGGCACATATAGACAAACAACCATTCACACTCACATTCATACCTATGGACAATTTGGAGTCGCCAATTAACCTAGCATGTTTTTGGAACGTGGGAGGAAACCGGAGTACCCGGAGAAAACCCACACATGCACGGGGAGAACATGCAAACTCCACACAGAGATGGGTGGAATTGAACCCTGGTCTCCTAGCTGTGAGGTCTGCGCGCTAACCCACTTAAATGTTTCACACCATTAAATAAGCCTGTGTCAACACAACTGAACACAAAATGCAGTTTCAAACGAATGAAGTGACATGACTTGAGATCTATCAGTGTGGAAGTGGTTATAAAGCCATTTCTAAAGTTTTGGGACTCCAGCAAACCACAGTGAGAGCCATTACCAACAAATAGCCAAAACATGGAACAGTGGCGCACCTTCCCAACCAAAATCACCCCAAGATGAATTGATGATCTATCAGTGTGGAAGTGGTTAAAAAGCCATTTCGCCCCTCATATGATATTGTTAAGCCTTTTTTTAAAAAAAATAGAGCAAGCTTATTAGTAGCGTCCGGCCAGACGACAGTTATTGCCGTGTGGCTGCCATTTTGGGTTTAGATGGCCCTCAGCCTTGTCTCACAGGCAGGTTCATTGAAGGTAGTTATTGAGCTCCTGCACACACTCGTGACCAATTATTGTATATTGTATACATATTGTATATTGTAATTCTTGAA
The DNA here is from genome assembly GCF_030265055.1 of Doryrhamphus excisus. NCBI lineage: Eukaryota > Metazoa > Chordata > Actinopteri > Syngnathiformes > Syngnathidae > Doryrhamphus > Doryrhamphus excisus. The sequence goes on from NC_080468.1 coordinate 14,745,077, forward strand.
ATGAATCAAGTTTAAACATGGATGTATTTGGTGTATTTTATGTATGAAAAGTTGATGAAATAAACTTTAACGTATACCACAAGCTAAGTATTCAATCATGCGTCACAGCAAAGTGGAAAAACTATCTGCCAAGGGAGCTCACTCGAGGTCACGGCAAGCAGGAAAAACAAATCTACACGGATGTGAACGTGACAACAATAAGCATCGGCCAATGAGCAGAGAGTATTTATCTCCTTCTTCCTGGTAGCCGCCCGTGGTGTGGTGTGACTCAACAGCACGTGACAACAGGTGGTGTAAACAATTTCATTAACGTCCGGGATGATGGAGAACAGGAAAAACACACTACAACAACAACAACCAACTGTTCTGTTCTCAACATCACCTGCGAGGAGGATATCCTGGTTGTTCGGGACGAGAATAGAAACGATAACCACGCACATGCATTGATGGGCAATTAGTATGCCTGCTCGACCGGGGCAAATGACGCATAAAGAGGGTCTTTTTAATCTTGCCTTCCGGGCGCTTTGGACTCAATCTGAAATTACTTTTCTATCTGTGGCTGCACAGGACAACCTGTTTTGATAACAGATCATCCACTCAGGTATAAATAAAGCAGTTGAGTGGAAAACATCATGAAAGAAACAACGTTCAATCCCGTGTGTTCGGCTGACTGATTATGAAGAAAGCATGACGCCTGTTTACAAGGTCAATTAGTAAGCTAAACAACACAAATTAAAACTTTATACTCTGTAAAGGCTGTTATCACAGCCAGGGTGTTTATTGCCCAAAACCACAACAGGGATGAGGTGTTAACTGGAAGCAGGCAACACACTTGCTTGCATGTAACAACTTTTTAGTCCTTGCGCAACACATCAGCTACAGAACCAATGTTGGAGTAGTGCCGATTAATTGTACACAATGCATCAGCAACAGAACCAATGTTGGAGTAGCGCTGATTAATTGTAAACAACACATCAGTAACAGAACCAATGTTGGAGTAGCGCCGATTAATTGCACACAACACATCTGCAACAGAACCAATGTTGGAGTACACAACGCATCAGCTACAGAACCAATGTTGGAGGAGCGCTGATTAATTGTACACAACACATCAGCTACAGAACCAATGTTGGAGTAACGCTGATTAATTGTAAACAACACATCAGTAACAGAACCAATGTTGGCGTAGCGCCGATGAATTGTACACAACACATCAGCTACAGAACCAATGTTGGTACACAACACATCAGTTACAGAACCATTGTTGGAGTGGCGCCGATTAACTGTACACAACAGATCAGCAACAGAACCAATGTTGGTACACAACACATCAGTTACAGAACCAATGTTGGAGTAGCGCTGATTAATTGCACACAACAATGTTGGAGCGGCGCCGATTAATTTTACACAACGCATCAGCTAGAGAACCAATGTTGGAGTAGCGCCGATTAATTGTACACAACGCATCAGCTACAGAACCAATGTTGGAGTAGCGCCGAATAATTTTACACAACGCATCAGCTAGAGAACCAATGTTGGAGTAGTGCCGATTAATTATACCCAACACATCAGGAACAGAACCAATGTTGGAGTGGCGCCGATTAATTGTACACAACGCATCAGCTACAGAACCAATGTTGGAGTTGCGCCGATTAATTGTACTCTACGCATCAGCAACATAACCAATGTTGAAGTAGCGCCGATTAACCTGGTCTTCGGCGGCCAAATCTGGTTCTGGGGACATACCCGGACGCCTCCCTGGTGAGGTGTTCCGGGCATGCCCAGCCGGGAAAACGCCCCGGGGAAGACCTAAGACACACTGGAGGGATTATGTCTCACAGCTGGCCTGGTAACGCTTTGGTGTCCTCCTGGTGGACCTGGAGGAGGTGGCCGGGGACCGGGGAGTCAGGGGTTCCCTACTGAGACTGCTGCCCCCGCGAACCGGACCCGGATAAGCGGAGGAAAATGGATGAATGGATGGATGGCATACACCCTGGATTGGTCGCCAGCTGATTTCAGGGCACATATAGACAACCACAATCATCAATAAAATGATGAATATTATTTTTTTTATTTTTTATAACAAAAATTTATTTTAAAAAATTATAATTTTTTTTAATACATTTTTTTAAATAATTTTTTTAATAATTTTTTTAATAATTTTTTTAGAATTTTTTTAGAATTTTTTTAGAATTTTTTTTATAATTTTTTTTATAATTCTTTTAATAATTTTTTTAAATATTTTTTTATAAAATTTTTTAATCAATTTTTTGTTATCATTTTTTTATCAATTTTTTAAGTCGATAATTATGCCAGCTGGATGAATAATTATGCTGGAAAAGTTGACACAATTGCCATAATTGTGTCAACTAACTGACTTTTTCAATTTAGTTGTACTTGTTACAATGACAATAAAGGATTATTCTAATCTATTCAATAATGCCATATAATTCATAACAAAATGGTCTCAAAAGTGTTAGCGATAATATCGATTATCAACAATAATTTGTAGCACAATTATCAAATAAAATGTGTTGCTGTTCAGGCGACCGTAGTGCTTATTTGCCTGGCGACTACAGGAGACTTTGGGTTGAATGGAGGCGTCGATTGCTGCATTTACAGTACAATGGCGTCAGGATATTCCAAAATCGTCTTGACAGAGAAGAGCGAAACAGTGCAGACATATTCTCCTCCACTCCTACTGAATCTTCTCCCCCGTGTGCACTCGCAAGAAACGCCTGTCGGCCCGGCTTTAGTAGATGCCTGGAATGTCTGGGATTCCACAGGACTGGCTCCAGGAGCTTGCACGGCCAGAGTTCGCTGGGTGCAGCCCTCAGCCGAGTGCCAAAGCGGTTAAGTCAGCTCAAAGGCAAAAGACTCGCGGTGAGTGAGTGGAGTGGGGTGGGGGAGAGGGGGGGGGGGGGGGGGGGGGGGCAGCACACTTCAGCGTCCAGACAGCGAGACCGAGACTACGAGAGGCTCTTTAAATGTACCGACTCAGTTCAGCAATTTCTCGTCTTTTCTTTCTCTCTTTTTCAACATTCAATCCCTTCAGTCGCAGCCTTTTTGATCCATCTTTCAAGGCAAGCAGAATATTATGTTCTATAGCAGGGGTCTCAAATACGCGGCCCGCGGGCCAAATGTGGCCCGCAGGACACTAGTTTGAGGCCCCCTGAAAGTTTAATGTTAGTGCGGCCCGCGCAAGTTTGATATGGATGCTGTATGGTATCATGTACCCAGAAAAAAATTATTACGTTAGATTAACGTTCATGTTAAAGGTTAAATAACTGTTAATAGTAATCCTCCCTATCCGTGTGGAAGTGGTAAGTTTTTGGCTATTTAAGTTTAAAGGAAATAACTTGAAGGCTACCGTTTAGGTCGCTAGCTCTCTAGTTTGCGAGTTAGCATGTGTCTCAAGACCCTGCAGTTGCGCAATATGTTGTAAATAAAAAGAGTATAAATGTGACTATAGTCGTGTTTTGTCATGTCTACAGGGCTCTAATAATGCTTTGTTCATTTTAATCTGAAAAAAAATTATTTGTTTACCCACCAACTATATGTGGTTTCTTAAGTTTTTATTATTTGCTGTTTTATTATTATTATTATTATTATATTTATTTATTACTGATTGATTGATTTTCTTTATTCTTGATATGTTTATTTATTTTTCATCCTATTTTGTGAAGAAAAATAAAAAGTAAGATATTTGAGAACAGTGGAATGTTTTATCAGAGCTTTTATTGTAGAAAATTAAACGAAAGCGAAGTTTTTTGTTTTTTGTTTTTAATAAATGCGTTTTTTTGGGGGGGGGAACCTGATGCGGCCCATTCTCATGGTGATGCCTTTGATCTAATTAGATCAAAGGCATTCAGCCTGTAATTCCACATTTCTCAACAGATTCCAGACCTTCAAAAACATCAAACCATTCAATAATTTGTGCAATTATCCACATCGCAGCAATCCCCACTTTTCCAGACATTCCTATTTTTCCTGAATACGGAAAAAACTATGTCTACATACAACAGATTCGAACCGTTCCAACCCCAACATGGACCCTTTCCTGCTCATTTTGGGTTGTTTCTTTTTAGATTAGAGCCCCCTAGACATGAAGTAACACCCCTATAGTCACTGTCACACTCCTGTTAGCTAATATAGTAGAAATAATAAGACCTTTAAAATATAATAAGTATATATATATATAATACAATCATCCAATCAAAGGTACTGAAGGCGGCCACTTCTAAACTGGTTTAATCTCCTGTGAAGAAAATGGCCAACATGGGCTCCTCAAATCATAAATTGTCAGGGGTGGTCCACCTTTTGCAAAGCACCGTATTTGTAAAAGCGTGAGAGCGGGATAAGTGGCGAGGGATAAGCGTGTCATCGATATCCCCTTTTGCCTCTAGCGGCGCTGCTGCCGTGTCCATTCATGACCCCAGAGAGGAAACACAGCAACAAAGACAGGAAACAATTGCGAGGAACACCACATCCGTCAACTTGAGCGCGGTGGGGTGGGGGGATGAATAGGCCGGTGGCGCCAGAGATGGCAGTTGGGAGCAAAAAGGGGGGGGGGGGGGGGGCAAGGTCATCCATGTTTGCGTGATGGGGAGATGATGGGAGTTTGTTGTTTGTGTTTTTTAAGGTGGGCCGTCCTGGTGAGGTGACCTCACTTTTCCCGTCCAACGGTAAAAGTGAGTGATTGGTTCACATGCGTGGTTACACCACCGTGTTACTCTTCCTATGTCTCCTAGCAGCACGGCTAAACAATACCCCCCCCCCACCCCCTGGCCACACACACACACGTGTGTGATTTCTAAGCTTTGTAGCTGTCCTGCACATACGCTGGAATGGAGACGGTTACATACGTGACACATATGATTAAGCACCGCCCTCCGAAGATCATATCAATTATGCAAGCGTTCACGGGCTGGCAAATGCCCGCTGCCTCCCGTGTATGGTTCACCCAGCTCTAATTAAAGCTAATTAAGATGGTTTTTCATCATCTTTGGGGAGAAGGAATATCAGCTCATTTAATTTCTTATAATTGGCACCAAGATTGCAAAGAAAGATTAGCGGCGCAAATAGGACATGTGGATGCTTTGCTAGGACAGCGTGGGAATAATAATAATAATAATAATAATAATAACCAGGCAATGACAACACATTTGTGTTAACTTTTCAACAACACTGACTCAAAAGTCATAAGGACCCTGCAGCATATAGACAAACAACCATTCACACTCACATTCATACCTATGGACAATTTGGAGCCGCTAATTAACCTAGCATGTTTTCGGAATGTTTGAGGAAATCGGAGTACCCGGAGAAAACCCACGCATGCACGGGGAGAACATGCAAACTCCACACAGAGATGGTCGAGGGTGGAATTGAACTCGGGTCTCCTAGTTGTGAAGTCTAGGTGCCAAATGTGGAAATGTGCAAATATACCAGTGTACAGTGACAGTTATGATGTCACTATCAACAGCACTAAATTCATCACATAGCAACTTAACACCCAAAAGGTGCACCTGATACAAACATGTATCAGGTACACCCTGGACTGGTAGCCAGCCAATCACAGGGCACATATAGACAAACAACCATTCACACTCACATTCATACCTATGGACAATTTGGAGTCGCTAATTAACCTAGCATGTTTTTGGAATGTTTGAGGAAACCGGAGTACCCGGAGAAAACCCACGCATGCACGGGGAGAACATGCAAACTCCACACAGAGATGGTCGAGGGTGGAATTGAACTCGGGTCTCCTAGCTGTGAGGTCTTCGCACTAAACACTCGATGTAAAATTCACATCTTCTAAAATATCTTTGTATCTGTAGTAGACATATTTTCTAGTTCCCCCTTTACACAATTATTTATAACATGAAGGAAAATCGGGCGGCACGGCGGTCTAATGGTTATAACCACTTCCACACTGATAGATCATCAATTCATCTTGGGGTGATTTTGGTTGGGAAGGTGCACCACGGTTCCATGTTTTGGCCATTTGTTGGTAATGGCTCTCACTGTGGTTTGCTGGAGTCCCAAAACTTTAGAAATGGCTTTATAACCACTTCCACACCGATAGATCATCAATTCATCTTGGAGTGATTTTGGTTGGGAAGGTGCGCCACGGTTCCATGTTTTGGCCATTTGTTGGTAATGGCTCTCACTGTGCTTTGCTGGAGTCCCAAAATTTTTGAAATGGCTTTATAACCACTTCCACACTGATAGATCTCACTTCATTCGTTTAAAACTGCATTTTGTATTCAGTTGTGTTGACACAGACTTATTTGATGGTGTGAAACATTTAAGTGGGTTAGCGCGCAGACCTCACAGCTAGGAGACCAGGGTTCAATTCCACCCTCGGCTCATCTCTGTGTGGCGTTTGCATGCGTGGGTTTTCTCCGGGTACTCCGGTTTCCTCCCACAATCCAAAAACATGCTAGGTTAATTGGCGACTAGGTATGAACGTGAGTGTGAATGGTTGTTTGTCTATATGTGCCCTGTGATTGGCTGGCCATCAGTCCAGGGTGTACCCCGCCTCTCGCCCAAAGACAGCTTGGATCGACTCCAGCACCCCCTGCGACCCTCGTAAAGAAAAAGCAGTAGATAATGAATGAATGAAAATGAATGAATGAAGGAAAATCATACATGTTATACCACCACCCACTAAAGCAGGCTTCGCTACACATCTGAAAATACTCCCTGAGCTGTACGTTTGATCATTTCCTTTCCCTTCAGCGAGTAGGCTAAGCTAGCATGATACATATGTCATACATGGCATCTATTATGCTCAGCAGTACTCTGCATGTGTACATGAAGTACACCGTGGAAGGCGTGTACAAATACAGCTCATGAGCATGACCGCTACAGACACGTAAACTTGCATGTTGTGTTAGCAGGAGTGCTGACTAAAAGCGCTTTTAATTCTTCTAATGTTGCACCTCTGAGGCTTTTCCATCAGTGGATGACAAGAACACTCCACGGGGGGGCCGTCGTATCTCTCGCTTGCCGCGGCTGCAGCTGTTGACACGGCACGTGAGGCCCACCAAAATCTAATCATGCCGAGCTAACCAGCGTCTCCCGTGACCTCGCTCTGCCACTCTACCCAACACACGCACACAATTTAGCGTCAAAAAGGGAAGGGGAGCAATCTGTTGCGGTTGCAGCTAAAATTACCCACCCGGAGCAGGAGGAGGAAGGAGGGGAAACGGGGTTGTTAGTGGGAGCTAAGCCAAGTCAAGCCTTTGGGGGGGATGTGTAGTCATGTTTCTTTGGTTTTGTTGAGCCAGTTAAGCTTCAGCTACCTATTATCCCGCACTACTAAGTAGCCGTGTGATGATAAGCAGAGAAAATAAACACAGGTTGACACTACAACAACAACAAAGCCTTAGAAACAATGTGACGACAACCATAGAACCCAATGTAAACGTAAAAAATCCTCATATAGACAAACAACCATTCACACTCACATTCATACCTATGGACAATTTGGAGTCGCTGATTAACCTAGCATGTTTTTGGAATGTGGGAGGAAACCGGAGTACCCGGAGAAAACCCACGCATGCACGGAGAGAACATGCAAACTCCACACAGAGATGGCCGAGGGTGGAATCGAACCCTGGTCTCCTAGCTGTGAGGTCTAGGTGCCAAATGTGTAAATGTGCAAATATACCAGTGTACAGTGACAGTTATGATGTCGTCACTACCAACAGCACTAAATTCATCACATAGCAACTTAACACCCAAAAGGTGCACCTGATACAAATATGTATCAGGTATACACCCTGGACTGGTGGCCAGCCAATCACAGGGCACATAAAGACAAACAACCATTCACACTCACATTCATACCTATGGACAATTTGGAGTCGCTAATTAACCTAGCATGTTTTTGGAATGTGGGAGGAAACCGGAGTACCCGGAGAAAACCCACGCATGCACGGGGAGAACATGCAAACTCCACACAGAGATGGCCGAGGGTGGGATTGAACCCTGGTCTCCTAGCTGTGAGGTCTGCGCGCTAACCACTCGACCGCCGTGCAGCCTGAATGAAAATTCACATCTTCTAAAATATCTTTGTATCTGTAGTAGACATATTTTCTAGTTCCCCCTTTACACAATTATTTATAACATGAAGGAAAATTGGGCGGCACGGCGGTCCGCAGGCCAAATGTGGCTCGCAGGACACTAGTTTGAGGCCCCCGCCTTGATATGAAAGTTTAATGTTAGTTTGATATGGATGCTGTATGGTATCATGTACCCAGAAAAAATGATTACGTTTGATTAATGTTCATGTTAAAGGTTAAATAACTGTTAATAGTTATCCTCCCTATCTGTGTGGAAGTGGTAAGTTTTTGGCTATTTAAATTTTAAAGGAAGTAACTTGAAGGCTACCGTTTAGGTCGCTAGCTCTCTAGTTTGCGAGTTAGCATGTGTCTCAAGACCCTGCAGTTGCGCAATATGTTGTAAATAGAAAGAGTATAAATGTGACTATAGTCGTGTTTTGTCATGTCTACAGGGCTCTAATAATGCTTTGTTCATTTTAATCTGAAAAAAATAATTTGTCTACCCACCAACTATATGTGGTTTCTTGAGTTTTTATTATTTGCCGTTTTATTATTATTATTATTATATTTATTTATTTATTACTGATTGATTGGTTTTCTTTATTCTTGATTTGTTTATTTATTTTTCATCTTATTTTGTGTAGAAAAATAAAAAGTAAGATATTTGAGAACAGTGGAAGGTTTTATCAGAGCTTTTCTTGTAGAAAATTGTTTTTTTAAAAAAAATTTGTTTTTAATAAATGCGTTTTTTGGGGGTTATTTTTTGGAAAACCTGATGCGTCCCAGTCTCACCCAGACCCTAGCTCTAGTGGCCCCCAAGTAACTTGAGTTTGAGACCCCTGATTTAGCGTATTTGTATTCCTCAGCTTTCTCCTCCAAGCAGGAAGAGGGTTCGCATTTATTCAGCATCAACAGCATCTTCTGCCCTTGTATGACATTGAGGATTGTTAAAATGATACTAAAGTGTAATTGTAATTGTAAATCCAAACCGGTTGAGCCCTAGAGGTTCCACTGTACACAAACGCCTCACACGTTGCGGTCAAACCTTAAGCTCAACACGTCTTTTTCGTATTCTGGTGAAAAACAATTAGCTCGCAAACCACAAACCCCAAGCCCAGTGCAAGTGGGTCAACATCTGGTCTGAACCAATTGTTGCCGCCATCAAACCTTGATGCCTTTTGGCAGTGTTTACTCAACCAAAATAAAAGAGATCCCAACAGAATCCAACTTGATCCGCCCTTCAAACAATCAGTTGTCCACGGGTAGAAAAAAAATGGCCGTCTCGCATCGACTCCCTTTACGAACCTGAGACCGCAGCAGCTGGCGTCTGCCTCCCAGAAACAACTGCTGTGCAACAAAGCGGGTGGGAAATCATTGGATCAGCAGCTCTCTAACATGCGGGTCACGAGTACATTGATTTCCTGATGGTGGCAAAGGCTGTTCCAGTTCAAATGGGTTCAAGGTCCCATATTCTAATAGTTTTTACTAGTTTTATTTTTTTCTAGCCATGATGCTGCACAAAGGAGTGGGATGGGAAGACGCAAATGCTAACAAGAATAGCAGTACAATGCTAGCATTATCCATGGTGCTCATGCTTGGGTGCTCATACCAACAGATATCATTAAAAGCCATAATGGGTGACCTTTAAAGTAATGGTAATGGTTTTATTTCATTTGAACATGCATCAGATTACAATTGAATGCATCACATAATCAGTTCACAGTTCCACATGTCCAAAAGGAGTAGGAAGAAGCAAAGCTTATTAAATCCTACCCCTCCATCTGGTACTTTTACAATCAGTAACTGTTACATTTGTTCACTTCCTGCTTTCCTATTTTATTTTATTTATGTATTTTTGTTTGTATTTTTGTATTTTGTAATGTTTTTAATGTTTGTATGTTTGTATTTTTTAATTTGTTAATGTTTTTAATGTTTGTATGTTTGTATTTAAAAAAAATAAATTTAATGTTTTTAATGTTTGTATTTTTTTTTTAAAATTTAATGTTTTTAATGTTTGTTTGTTTTTTTAAATTAATGTTTTTAATGTTTGTATGTTTAAATTTAAAAAAAAATTTAATGTTTGTATTTTTGTATTTTTTTAATTTTTTAATGTTTTTAATGTTTCTATTTTTTTAATTGTTTAATGTTTTTAATGTTTGTATTTTTTGTATTTTTGTATTTTTTGTATTTTTGTACTTTTTGTATTTTTTGTATTTTTGTATTTTTGTATTTTTGTATTTTTTAATGTTTGTTTTTTTGTATTTTTTAATGTTTGTATTTTTTGTATTTTTTAATGTTTGTATTTTTTGTATTTTTTAATGTTTGCATTTTTTAATGTTTGTATTTAATTTAATTTTAGTTTAGTTTATTGTACCAAAGTACGAGGTGATATGAGCATCCAATGACATAATGGGTACCATAGTAAGTGTCAATATAGTGATATATATAGCACATCATGACTGGTTCAAGACTCTTCATCCTTGTATTTAGCAAACTGCTTGTATTGTTTCTTGAATTGGCTCATCGTTGTGCATTGTTTGACTTCCTTACTCAATCCATTCCATCGTTTGATTCCATATACTGAAAAGCTATGGCTTTTTAACGTAGTCCTAGCATATAAGTGTTTCAAATTTAGTCAAAGTAGTGTATAGTAGAGGCTCTGTGCTTGGCTGATTCTCATAGCATTAAAGTCACAGACAAAGTCTGCAATTTTAACAAATTACTCAAGTCCAGAGAGGCTCCAAAATTGCCCAGAAGGGGATTACAGCCTCCAAAACAAAATATATGTGCTGAGCAAACAATAATGGGAGTCAGTAAAAACACTGGAATAACAACACTGGTAAGAATGTGAGCATGCACACAAATGTGGCTGAAAAAGTGCAAAAAACAGCCTTCAGAGGGAGCGCAGCACAAACATTAAACAGGTGGAGAAACATATCGGAGCGTAAGCCCTGTTGCGTAAGGGGTGCAGGCGAAGGTGTTGGAGCGGCACCCGCGTGCAAGATTCTTTTGAGGGCTTTGGACTGCTTGGCACTGCAAGGTGAGCCGTTATTGTTATTCTACTGCCAAAAGGCAAAGCAAAGCCGGGACGACGTAGGTGATCTTGCGAAGCCAGCGAAAGGCTTCGTTGTGAGGAAACACTGACAAGCCTGACCGGGAAAAGCGTCAGGAGCTGCACGGAAATAGAAGTACTTTAGCAAACTTGAGCACATGATGCCACGCCAACATTGCAACACTGGGCTAACTTTAGCCAAAGCTGCGATTCATCATTTAACGCTGACGTAAAGGATAAATTATTCGTTGGTTTGCACGGCGACCTCGACTGGCTTTAATCTGGTCCAAAATATGATGAAGCAACATGATACATGGTGATTTAGGACTAGCGGTCCGAGGCCACCATTAAGCATGTTGCTACTATATGACCATGTATGAACTAGGCAGCCACCTATAGTCATGTGCACACGTATGCCGAGACAATGGTAGATAAAACATGATCCCGGAAAATATCCTATTTGTGTTCCTTCCTTCCTGCCAGCAGGCTACTTCCTGGTTCCTCCCACCACTGAGCCCAAAACTGGCTTAGATTATTCCCTGTTCAATAATATGACAAAGTGCCTGCTATGCTAAAGGTCATTTGAAAAATGACAACGTTAGCATAGCTTTCAACAGTCGATGCGTACTGAGGTCAACAAATAGAAAAAGGTGCGCGCTAACAGACGGTGTCGCTCGCTACATCGCAAAAGACGACAAATTTAGCATAGCTTTTGAAAAGGTGCGCGCTCACAGACGGTGTCGCTCGCTACATCGCAAAAGACGACAAATTTAGCATAGCTTTTGAAAAGGTGCGCGCTCACAGACAGTGTCGCTCGCTACATCGCAAAAGACGACAAATTTAGCATAGCTTTCGAAAAGGTGCACGCTCACAGACAGTGTCGCTCGCTACATTGCAAAAGACGACAAATTTAGCATAGCTTTCGAAAAGGTGCGCGCTCACAGACAGTGTCGCTCGCTACATCGCAAAAGACGACAAATTTAGCATAGCTTTCGACAGTCCACGCGTACTGAGGTCGGCAAATAGAAAAGGTGCGCTCTCACAGACGGTGTCGCTTGCTACATCGCAAAAGACGACAACGTTAGCATAGCTTTCGACAGTCCACGCGTACTGAGGTCGGCAAATAGAAAAGGTGCGCTCTCACAGACAGTGTCGCTCGCTACATCGCAAAAAACGACAAATTTAGCATAGCTTTTGAAAAGATGCGCACTCACAGACAGTGTCGCTCGCTACATCGCAAAAAAGACGACAAATTTAGCATAGCTTTTGAAAAGATGCGCACTCACAGACAGTGTCGCTCGCTACGTCGCAAAAGACGACAAATTTAGCATAGCTTTTGAAAAGGTGCGCGCTAACAGACAGTGTCGCTCGCTACATCGCAAAAGACGACAAATTTAGCATAGCTTTCGAAAAGATGCACGCTCACAGACAGTGTCGCTCGCTACATCGCAAAAGACGACAAATTTAGCATAGCTTTTGAAAAGGTGCGCGCTAACAGACGGTGTCGCTCGCTACATCGCAAAAGACGACAAATTTAGCATAGCTTTCGACAGTCCACCACACGTACTGAGGTCGGCAAATAGAAAAGGTGCGCGCTCACAGACGGTGTCGCTCGCTACATCGCAAAAGACGACAAATTTAGCATAGCTTTTGACAGTCCACGCGTACTGAGGTCGGCAAATAGAAAAAGGTGCGCACTAACAGTGTCGCTTGCTACATCGCAAAAGACGACAAATTTAGCATAGCTTTTGAAAAGGTGCGCGCTAACAGACAGTGTCGCTCGCTACATCGCAAAAGACGACAAATTTAGCATAGCTTTCGACAGTCCGCGCGTACCGAGGTCGGCAAATAGAAAAGATGCGCACTCACAGACAGTGTCGCTCGCTACATCGCAAAAAAGACGACAAATTTAGCATAGCTTTTGAAAAGATGCGCACTCACAGACAGTGTCGCTCGCTACGTCGCAAAAGACGACAAATTTAGCATAGCTTTTGAAAAGGTGCGCGCTAACAGACAGTGTCGCTCGCTACATCGCAAAAGACGACAAATTTAGCATAGCTTTCGAAAAGATGCGCGCTCACAGACAGTGTCGCTCGCTACATCGCAAAAGACAACAAATTTAGCATAGCTTTTGAAAAGGTGCGCGCTAACAGACGGTGTCGCTCGCTACATCGCAAAAGACGACAAATTTAGCATAGCTTTTGACAGTCCACGCGTACTGAGGTCGGCAAATAGAAAAAGGTGCGCACTAACAGACAGTGTCGCTTGCTACATCGCAAAAGACGACAAATTTTGCATAGCTTTTGAAAAGGTGCGCGCTAACAGACAGTGTCGCTCGCTACATCGCAAAAGACGACAAATTTAGCATAGCTTTTGAAAAGATGCGCACTCACAGACAGTGTCGCTCGCTACGTCGCAAAAGACGACAAATTTAGCATAGCTTTTGAAAAGGTGCGCGCTAACAGACAGTGTCGCTCGCTACATCGCAAAAGACGACAAATTTAGCATAGCTTTCGAAAAGATGCGCGCTCACAGACAGTGTCGCTCGCTACATCGCAAAAGACGACAAATTTAGCATAGCTTTTGAAAAGGTGCGCGCTAACAGATGGTGTCGCTCGCTACATCGCAAAAGACGACAAATTTAGCATAGCTTTCGACAGTCCACCACGCGTACTGAGGTCGGCAAATAGAAAAGGTGCGCGCTCACAGACGGTGTCGCTCGCTACATCGCAAAAGACGACAAATTTAGCATAGCTTTTGACAGTCCACGCGTACTGAGGTCGGCAAATAGAAAAAGGTGCGCACTAACAGACAGTGTCGCTTGCTACATCGCAAAAGACGACAAATTTAGCATAGCTTTTGAAAAGGTGCGCGCTAACAGACAGTGTCGCTCGCTACATCGCAAAAGACGACAAATTTAGCATAGCTTTCGACAGTCCGCGCGTACCGAGGTCGGCAAATAGAAAAGATGCGCACTCACAGACAGTGCCGCTCGCTACATCGCAAAAAAGACGACAAATTTAGCATAGCTTTTGAAAAGATGCGCACTCACAGACAGTGTCGCTCGCTACGTCGCAAAAGACGACAAATTTAGCATAGCTTTTGAAAAGGTGCGCGCTAACAGACAGTGTCGCTCGCTACATCGCAAAAGACGACAAATTTAGCATAGCTTTCGAAAAGATGCGCGCTCACAGACAGTGTCGCTCGCTACATCGCAAAAGACGACAAATTTAGCATAGCTTTTGAAAAGGTGCGCGCTAACAGACGGTGTCGCTCGCTACATCGCAAAAGACGACAAATTTAGCATAGCTTTCGACAGTCCACCACGCGTACTGAGGTCGGCAAATAGAAAAGGTGCGCGCTCACAGACGGTGTCGCTCGCTACATCGCAAAAGACGACAAATTTAGCATAGCTTTCGACAGTCCGCGCGTACCGAGGTCGGCAAATAGAAAAGGTGCGCGCTCACAGACAGTGTCGCTCGCTACATCGCAAAAAAGACGACAAATTTAGCATAGCTTTTGAAAAGATGCGCGCTCACAGACGGTGTCGCTCGCTACATCACAAAAGACAACAAATTTAGCATAGCTTTTGAAAAGGTGCGCGCTAACAAACAGTGTCGCTCGCTACATCGCAAAAGACGACAAATTTAGCATAGCTTTCGACGGTCCACGCGTACTGAGGTCGGCAAATAGAAAAGGTGCGCTCTCACAGACGGTGTCGCTCGCTACATCACAAAAAAGACGACAAATTTAGCATAGGTTTCGAAAACGTGCACGCTCACAGACAGTGTTGCTCGCTACATCGCAAAAGAAATCCAACCATTCAGTACGGCTACATGGCATTACGTTTTAAGCGACAACGTCTGTGCCAAGCTAACGTGGCTCACACAGGTACGCTATATACTTGAGTACCATCTAGTGGTTCAAATGTGAACTACACCTCTAATGACAACAACGAAATAAAATGGTCTCGATATAACATCGATTATCGACAATAATTTGTGGAAGAATTATCAACTAGCAAAATGTGTTATTGTGACAGGACTTGGAATTCTTGAAGAAGGAACTTTTTTTTTTGTTCTTGTTCCCAGTAGGATCATTTGGATGTGATGAATGTGTAATTAAGGAGGTGTAAAAGACGGACATGATTGCATGAGTGAAGGACTTACTTCTCTGACAGTGCTTCTGCGTCCAGCATCGTTCACTGAAGTGCCCGTTGATGGTGGTGGTCTGGCAGGTGGTCTTCCCGACGGACGCCCCTGGGCAAACATCTCCGCACTCCCTATCGTTCTTGTTGGCCACGATGTAGTTGTCCTCCACCGAGTCCAGGATCTTGGACCAGTCCAGCGTGGACAGGTAGCAGAGGTCCGGGTTCTTCTCGATCCGCACGGCTCCCCGGGTGATGTTCATCAAGCTATGGAGGCCGATCTCTCGCAGCTGCAGCATCTCGAACACCACCAAGGCGTAGTTGAAGAAGAGGTTGTTGCCTCGGATGACCGTCAGGTTGGGAAAGAGGTCGCTGAGGCTCTCCAGGCCGTACACTCGGAAGAGGAGCAGGTAGTCGGTCACCACCGTCAGCTTGGGGAAGGTGAGGCCTCGGAAGTCTTCGGGCTTGGTCCCAAACATGAGGATGATCTTCAGGTGGCCTTCGATCACCGTGCAGTTTGTCAGCGAGTTGAGGTTGGTCACATTGTTGCGGATGTCTTTGCTCGGACAAACTGGGAACAGAAAGGGAAGAGGACAAGCCATTAAGCTATTATGTAAAGCAGGGGTCTCAAACATGCGGCCCGTGGGCCAAATGTGGCCCGCAGGACACTAGTTTGAGGCCTTGATATGAAAGTTTAATGTTAGTGCGGCCCGCGCAAGTTTGATATGGATGCTGTATGGTATCATGTACCCAGAAAAAATTATTACGTTTGATTAATGTTCATGTTAAAGGTTAAATAACTGTTAATAGTTATCCTCCCTATCCGTGTGGAAGTGGTAAGTTTTTTTGCTGAACCCTCCAGAGTATCTGTGGCCTGTCTTCTGCCGAGGGGCGAAGCCAAGCAGTCTGGCGACACTTCATTAAAGGTAGTGGAAAAGGCTACTTATTCCCATTAGAGCAGGGGTCTCAAACATGCGGCCCGCGGGCCAAATGTGGCCCGCAGGACACTAGTTTGAGGCCCCCGCCTTGATATGAAAGTTTAATGTTAGTGCGGGCCCGCGCAAGTTTGATATGGATGCTGTATGGTATCATGTACCCAGAAAAAATTATTACGTTTGATTAATGTTCATGTTAAAGGTTAAATAACTGTTAATAGTTATCCTCCCTATCTGTGTGGAAGTGGTACGTTTTTTTGCTGAACCCTCCAGAGTATCTGTGGGCTGGCTTCTGCCGAGGAGCGAAGCCAAGCAGTCTGGCGACACTTCATTAAAGGTAGTGGAAAAGGCTACTTATTCCCATTAGAGAAGGGGTCTCAAACATGCAGCCCGCAGGACACTAGTTTGAGGCCCCCGCCTTGATATGAAAGTTTAATGTTAGTGTGGGCCCGCGCAAGTTTGATATGGATGCTGTCTGGTATCATGTACCCAGAAAAAATGATTACGTTTGATTAATGTTCATGTTAAATGTTAAATAACTGTTAATAGTTATCCTCCCTATCCGTGTGGAAGTGGTAAGTTTTTGGCTATTTAAGTTTAAAGGGAATAACTTGAAGGCTACCGTTTAGGTCGCTATAGCTCTCTAGTTTGCGAGTTAGCATGTGTCTCAAGACCCTGCAGTTGCGCAATATGTTGTAAATAAAAAAAGAGTATAAATGTGACTATAGTCGTGTTTTGTCATGTCTACAGGGCTCTAATAATGCTTTGTTCATTTTAATCTGAAAAAAAATAATTTGTCTACCCACCAGCTATATGTGGTTTCTTAAGTTTTTATTATTTGCTGTTTTATTGTTATTATTATTATATTTATTTATTACTGATTGATTGATTTTCTTTATTCTTGATTTGTTTATTTATTTTTCATCTTATTTTGTGTAGAAAAATAAAAAGTAAGATATTCGAGAACAGTGGAAGTTTTTAAAAAATTTTTGTTTTTAATAAATGCATTTTTTTTTTTAAACCTGATGCGGCCCAGTCTCACCCAGACCCGAGCTCCAGTGGCCCCCCAAGTAAATTGAGTTTGAGACCCCTGATTGTAAAGAATACTATGCTTAATGTCGCAATGGAGACCATGTTATGAATGTTACATTTATTACATCAACTGAAAGGGACTGACGCCTTGGGTAAGACGTCTGGCCTGTAAAGTTGAACAAGTCAGACAGGATGGCAAAGGAGGGTAAAATAATAGATCTCTTGGTAAATTAAAGGGAATATTTCATCGCAAATATGCAGCCATGATGAGGAGCAGACGGGCCTTTGTTGACATGTTGTTTAGCAACCACATTTCTGGCCCTCAGTCACTGTCAAATGTGGAGCGAGGCTGCGCTCATCCTGGGTTTTGAATCCCCCCCCCCCCCTCCCCTCCCCCCCACCCCGAGATGATTTGTGACTTCACAGCAAGCATGAGCTCAGGCGCTGGAAATATTCATCCCAGAAAAACCCGTCAGTCACGTTTGGGGCAAGGAGCGTTATTTGTTGCGGTGGGGTTTATGATGATGATGATGATGCTACTGTACAGACATGGCACTCTATGTCGGAGTCGGACTGGATGCCACCAAGCTTTATTGCTCTCTGGTTCTACCATATCTTACTTATTGTGTGGGAAAATATGGGCTAATAACTATAAAAGCAATCTTCACTCGCTAAATGTACTGCAAAAAAAAAAGGATAATTCATAATGCCGCCTACAGAGAACATACTAACTCCTTATTTCTAAAATCACAAATACTTCAACTTGCTGATATAGTTCATTTTCAAACAGCTAAAATAATGCATAAGGCTAAAAATAACCAATTAGCTAAAAAATTTATGTGGAATCAAACTATGGAATGGATTGAGTAAGGAAGTCAAACAATGCACAACGATGAGCCAATTCAAGAAACAATACAAGCAGTTGATGTTTGCTAAATACTGTACAAGGATGAAGAGTCTTGAACCAGTCATGATGTGCTATATATATATATATATATATATATATATATATATATATATATATATATATATATATATATATATATATATATATATATATATATATATATATATATATATATATATATATATATATATATATATATGTATATATATATAAAATAAAATACAATAAAATAAATTAGGAAAGCAGGAAGTGAACAAATGTAAAGAAATTACATTAAAAACAAACTTAAACTATATTAGGAAAGCAGGAAGTGAACAAATGTAACAGTTCCTGATTGTAAAAGTACCAGATGGAGGGGTAGGATTTAATATGCTTTGCTTCTTCCTACTCCTTTTGGACATGTGGAACTGTGAACTGATTATGTGATGCATTCAATTGTCATCTGATGCATGTTCAAATCAAATAAAACCATTAAAAAATAAAAAATAAAATAATTACAAAAAAATGAAAAACTATTTTTTAATTAAATTTAAAAAATAAAATAAAAATAGCTTAAATTATATTAGGAAAGCAGGAAGTGAACAAATGTAACAGTTAATGATTGTAAAAGTACCAGATGGAAGGGGTAGAATTTAATAAGCTTTGCTTCTTCCTACTCCTTTTGGACATGTGGAACTGTGAACTGATTATGTGATGCATTCAATTGTCATCTGATGCATGTTCAAATCAATTAAGACCATTAAAAAAATTTCAAAAAAAAATAATTACAAAAAATGAAAACAATTATTTTTATTAAATTAAAAAAATAAAATAAAAATAGCTTAAATTATATTAGGAAAGCAGGAAGTGAACAAATGTAACAGTTACTGATTGTAAAAGTACCAGATGGAGGGGTAGGATTTAATATGCTTTGCTTCTTCCTACTCCTTTTGGACATGTGGAACTGTGAACTGATTATGTGATGCATTCAATTGTCATCTGATGCATGTTCAAATGAAATAAAACAATTACCATGACCTCATGCTATCACGTTCAGGTGTTTTGGTCTTTAAGGGACTGACAAATTTGAGCAAGATTGGTTGAACATCTTTGCAGGAACACGAGCGAGACCAATTGTCGATTAGACAGAGGTGCTTGGGGGGGGGGGGGGGGGGGGGGGGGGGGGGGGTTGGTGGCGGCGGACTTGCAGTTGATAACATCAACAAAGTGATGAAATGCTGATGTAAGCACCAAAAAAGAAGGATTGGCCAATCGCCCACTAAGAGCAAAATGTACTACAACCGTCTTTGTCAATCTAGGAACACACAGTTTTTTTCCGATGGTACATGATAAGGCAAGGCGTGATCCATTTCACATGTCAGTAAAAATTAATCTCTCATCCTCTTTTGCCTGACATAACCCATGCAGGTGCAACATGGGACATTCCAGGCACTTGGAGGAACGCCGCCTGGGGAGAGGCTATATTTGTTTACCAAATGACCCGGCAGCCAGCCAGGGGGGCAGAGGGTCAACTTGTCAGGGGGTACAACAGCTAAGGCATGCACCTCCTTTTACGACAGCAGCTTATTTTATGACTTTACTAGTCAACTAGCACACGTTAGCGATCATTAAGTAGACAAACAAGAAGCTTTAATACCTCTGAAAAATTGTTATCATTTCATATTGCAGGTATTCCTCAAAGAACATGTTTTTGATATCATGCCATTCACATTTTTAACTTACATTTTAAGAAATTTTTGTTTTAGTCTTACTACCCCAACATTCCATAAGTGGGTCAAAAATGACCCGGTCAGGTTGTTTTCTTGAAATATCTTTGTAATAATTTTTTTTTAATAATTTTATATTCCAGGTATTCCTCAAAAAACATTTTTTGATATCATGCCATTCACATTTTTAACTTACCTTTTATACATTTTAAGAAATTTTAGTTTTTATGTTACTACGCCAACCTTCCATAAGTGGGTCAAAAATGACCCGGTCTGGTTGTTTTCTTGAAATATCTTCGTAATGAAAATTTTTTATCATTTCATATTCCTGGTATTCCTCAAAAAACATATTTTTTATATCATGCCATTCACATTTTTAACTTACCTTTTATACATTTTAAGAATTTTTAGTTTTTGTGTTACTACCCCAACCTTCCATAAGTGGGTCAAAAATGACCCGGTCAGGTTGTTTTCTAGAAATATCTTTGTAATGGAAAATTGTTATCATTTCATATTGCAGGTATTCCTCAAAAATTATGTTTTTGATATCATGTCGTTCACATTTTTAAGTTATCTTTCATACATTTTACGAAATTTTAGTTTTTGTGTTACTACCCCAACCTTCCATAAGTGGCTCAAAAATGACCCGGTCAGGTTGTTTTCTTGAAATATCTTCGTCATGAAATTTTTTTTTATCATTTCATATTCCTGATATTCCTCAAAAAACATGTTTTTGATATCATGCCATTCACATTTTTAACTTACCTTTTATACATTTTAAGAATTTTTTGTTTTAGTCTTACTACCCCAACCTTCCATAAGTGGGTCAAAAATGACCCGGTCAGGTTGTTTTGTTGAAATATCTTTGTAATGAATTTGTTTTATAATTTTATATTCCAGGTATTCCTCAAAAAACATTTTTTGATATCATGCCATTCACATTTTTAACTTACCTTTTATACATTTTAAGAAATTTTAGTTTTTGTGTTACTACCCCAACCTTCCATAAGTGGGTCAAAAATGACCCGGTCAGGTTGTTTTCTTGAAATATCTTCGTCATGAAATTTTTTTTAGAATTTCAAATTCCAGGTATTCCTCAAAAAACATTTTTTGATATCATGCCATTCACATTTTTAACTTACCTTTTATACATTTTCAGAAATTTTTGTTCTTGTGTTACTACCCCAACCTTCCATAAGTGGGTCAAAAATGACCCGGTCAGGTTGTTTTCTTGAAATATCTTCATAATGAAAATTTTTTATCTTTTCATATTGCAGGTATTCCTAAAAAAAACATGTTTTTGATATCATGCCAATCACATTTTTAACGTACGGGGTCATTTTCTTTTTCAAAGATGTAAAAAAAGTGAAAAATGAAGATGTTTCTAACATGAAATCATTCTTGTGTGGTCCTAAATATAATACTAAATATCATACAAGTGATTATTCCTAACCAAAATGGCAAAATTGGCATAAAAACGCATTTTTGACCCACTTATGGAAGAGTGTAAGGTCCAGTCATTCGTGCATCTAAGGGTTAAGTACATTTTCCATATGTTAATGTGGCTCTTCACCGTTGGGGTTTATTAACAGGTATTAATGAGTCTTAGGTGTTGAATGATTTGGGTCGACAATCAATAGGAACATCAGACTAAGACTCAGACTAAGCTAGTTTGTTATTATCATAGTTGCAGTTCAAGCCACAAATGTCAACAAGTTAATCTCCAAAATGGAAAAGTTTCCTTTCACACTGACTGGAAACTGCAGCGAGTAGACCAAACTTCCGACCATCAGAGACCTGAATCAGACCCAAACCGGGTGAACCAAAAGGGGGGGGGGGGCGATTCACGGCAGGGCAAGGAGTGCAAGCTCCTATCAGGGTTGACTTTCAGCCAGGATAGTATTTTTAGCCACACGTTCCCAATCGAGGATCTAATACACACTGATAGTGTAAGAAGAACATGGCAGCCCCCCCCCTACGAGTGAGTGAGGAATTCTGAAGCGGGGGGCGGGGGGGCCGGACGCACCTTTGCCAAGAGTCGTAAATTTCAAATGTCGCTTGGGAGGGGGGAAAAAAAAATGCATCTTGAGCCGCAATGACGTGACCAAGCAAAACAAAGTCAATTATGCAGATAAAATGGCTGAGAAAAGGTTGCTATGGCGACGGGATCAGCAAGGCCACATTGAAAAAAAGGCTTTTGCGGTGCTGAGAATGGTCAATGAGATATTAGCAAAAAAAAAAAAAAAAAAGGGCCAGCGGAGAATGGGACAAATGTCCACGTGCTCCGTCACACAATGTGCACAGCTCCGCTGTTCCTTCATTCATGGCGGCTATTCTCACCCCCCCCCGCCCCTTCCATGAAGGTGGGTGGCGGACAGACCGTGGGGCCAACATGTTTCGGCTGGGGGTGTGCATATGGCTGCCCCGGAGGCCCTCCGAGAGGCCTCAATAAGCATGCGGGAACACAAACACCACGGCTATTGCGACACTTCCCTTTTCAAAAGGTTTCACTCTTTTCTGTTGCTCTTCTGAACTACTTGCAAATCTCATATCCGCTTACAAAAAAAAAAAAATAATAAATAAAACACAGAAGTCAGCATGATACGCGACTGTTAACAACATGTGATGTAATGACTTTCAGGAAGGCTTGTAGAGAAGTTGTAAATAGGAGCGCTGCAACAGCAGCAGTACACAGACTTTGGAGTACATGGTACGTGTGTAACTTTGAGGAAAACACTTTCAACGTCACTAATATAATTTAAGCTATTTTTATTTTTTTTAATAAAAAAAATTGTTTTTCATTTTTTTTGTAATTATTTTTTTAATGGTTTTATTTGATTTGAACATGCATCAGATTACAATTGAATGCATCACATAATCAGTTCACAGTTCCACATGTCCAAAAGGAGTAGGAAGAAGCAAAGCTTATTAAATCCTACCCCTCTATCTGGTACCTTTACAATCAGTAACTGTTACATTTGTTCACTTCCTGCTTTCCTAATATAATTTAAGCTATTTTTAACTTTATTTTTTAAATTTAATTTAAAAAAATTATCATTTTTTTTTGTAATTATTTTATTTTATTTTTAAATGGTTTTATTTCATTTGAACATGCATCAGATTACAATTGAATGCATCACATAATCAGTTCACAGTTCCACATGTCCGAAAGGAGTAGGAAGAAGCAAAGCTTATTAAATCCTACCCCTCCATCTGGTACTTTTACAATCAGTAACTGTTACATTTGTTCACTTCCTGCTTTCCTTTTGGACTGATCTTTCAAGGCACACGATTATTGTTTTGCTATGACTACATAAACATGAAACCTACCAAAACAAAAATATATATGGTTTCTACCTTTTCTTGTTCTTTAGTAATCATTAGTAGAACATAGCCAAGTTTCAGGAAAATATCAGTTCCCAACTAAGTCTCCAAAGCCCTTGCTTGAGTTGATGTGATGCCATCACTGAGATACATAAGGACAGCGGCATTGTGGCTTACCCAGGCGTTACTAAACATGACATGGTAGTGTTTGGGTTTGCTTTATGGTAATGGTAATGGTTTTATTTGATTTGAACATGCATCAGATTACAATTGAATGCATCACATAATCAGTTCACAGTTCCACATGTCCAAAAGGAGTAGGAAGAAGCAAAGCTTATTAAATCCTACCCCTCCATCTTGGTACTTTTACAATCAGTAACTGTTACATTTGTTCACTTCCTGCTTTCCATAATACAGTTTGTTTTTTTTTATTGTATTTGCCGCGTGTTTGAGACCCCTGGACTACAACAAATTAGGATTTGACCAAGTGATCAAATATGATGACATAACTACGATCACATATCAGGAGAAGAAGGGGGAGGAGCCACCTGCTGTGGTCCAGCAAGGTGCACTGTAGTCAGGCACACACCCCAAGCGGCCGGCGTGATGCTACAGACGTCTTTGGCAAACCTTTTGCACTTTTCAAAACGCCGCAGCACCGCCACTTTATGGTGGCTGATGAGGTGTTTTGAGTGCTGGATTGGGGGGGCGGCGGGTCTGATATCTGCCAAAGAACTGACACTTTCACTGGCAGTGCGATACAAGCAGTCCATCCCAGATTCCACGCCGGCGCTTTAATCCAGCACCCACAGCCCACATGACGACAACAGCTTGTCCTGGCGTGTATAGCGAGGAGCAGGAGTGATGTCGGCCATGTGGCTCTGGTTTTTGGTTCCAGCCCTTAGAAGAACGTCAGAGCTGGGTGCAAAACCTGCACAGGGCACAAGTTTCCCCCGGTGTTGGGCACAATATCAGGGAAGTTGAATGCAAAAATATCCTGGAGGATTTTGGCAACGCCGTGGCTTCCGGAAACTCAAACATTTACAAAGCGTGAGAAAATCCCACAGGACGGCAAAAAGTGGTGACATCACAGAAAAACGACAAACATAAATAACAGAAGAACGTCATTCAAATTTGACGAGTTGGGTTTTATGCTACCCGTTCCGATACCGAACGATCATCCATGAGCAAAATCGGCCAAAACCGATTGTGATGATAAATCATTCCATAAAAATAAGTGATTCCAACCTGGAATCGAACATTGAAAAAACAAGAAAAAAGGCATAATTGTACTAAATTGTACAATTACAGAAACATGTGCATTTACAAGAAAATGTCATACATTGATGGGGATATAGGCATACGTTTTTTTTATTTACGAGTAAAAAAAGTCGTAAAAAAATATATATATATTTTCTCAAACTTTTTTCACACTTTTTTTCTCTTAAATAAACAAAATAAAAAATTAACTAGTTGTAAATTCACAAGAAAAAAGCTGTCAATTTATGAGGGAAAAAAATGGAAATTGACAACTTTTTTCTCATAAACTTCTTAAGAGAAAAAGTTGTCAATTTAAAACTTTACATTTAAAAGAAAAAGTCATACATTGCCTAGGATAAAAGGCATACATTTCTTTTTATTTATGAGTAAAAAAAAGTCTTTAAAAAAAATAAAAGTAAAAAATTGACTACTTTTTTCACACTTTTTTTCTCTTAAATGTACTAGGACAAAGTCAAAAATTAACTAGTCGTAAATTCACAAGAAAAAAAGTCAATTTACAAAAGTCGGCAAAAAGTGGTGACATCACAGAAAAACGACAAACATAAGCAACAGAAGAACGTCATTCAAATTTGACGAGTTGGGTTTTATGCTGCCCGTTTATGATCCTTGTACATTGACGAGGATATAAGCATAAGTTTTTTTTATTTACGAGTAAAAAAGGTCGTAAAAAAATATATTTTTTTTCTCAATTTTTTTTCACACTTTTTTCTCTTAAATAAACAAAATAAAAAAATAACTAGTTGCAAATTCACAAGAAAAAAGCTGTCAATTTATGAGGGGAAAAAATGGAAATTGACAACTTTTTTCTCATAAACTTCTTAAGAGAAAAAGTTGTCAATTTAAAACTTTACATTTAAAAGAAAAAGTCATACATTGCCTAGGATAAAAGGCATACATTTCTTTTTATTTATGAGTAAAAAAAAAGTCTTTAAAAGAAATAAAAGTAAAAAATTGACTACTTTTTTCACACTTTTTTTCTCTTAAATGTACTAGGACAAAGTCAAAAATTAACTAGTCGTAAATTCACAAGAAAAAAAAGTCAATTTACAAAAGTCGGCAAAAAGTGGTGACATCACAGAAAAACGACAAACATAAGCAACAGAAGAACGTCATTCAAACGTGACGAGTTGGGTTTTATGCTACCCATTCCGATACCGAACGATCATCCATGAGCAAAATCGGCCAAAACCGATTTTGATGATAAATCATTCCATAAAAATAAGTGATTCCAACCTGGAATCGAACATTGACAAAGTTGAGGATTGCTACACATCTTCTGGAAAACTGTTCCAGATTTTATAAAAACAAACAATGTTCACTCCTGATGTGCACACAAGTCTTAAAGTCAGTGCAGAAGAGACCCGAGTACTGGACTTTTATGCTTATATATTTCCTGCTTCTAGTAAGGACTCGAGCAGCAGCATTGTGTACGTACTACAGCTGTTTTACAACTGGTTTAGATGACAGTATCCTAGCCTGCTGGAAAACAAAGAAAAACAGTATTCCCTTCATTTTGGATGTTTTTTAAGCTGGTGAAAAGCTTCCGATGTACAAGGCTGGGGTGCATCAGGTTTTCCAAAATAAAACAAAAAACGCATTTATTAAAAACAAAAAAATATACAAACTTTTTCAGTGCTTTGGTTC
This sequence comes from Doryrhamphus excisus, assembly GCF_030265055.1. NCBI lineage: Eukaryota > Metazoa > Chordata > Actinopteri > Syngnathiformes > Syngnathidae > Doryrhamphus > Doryrhamphus excisus. Next base: position 14,771,180 of record NC_080468.1, read on the forward strand.
TGATTTTCTACAATAAAAGCTCTGATAAAACATTCCACTGTTCTCAAATATCTTAATTTTTTTTCTGTATAAAATAAGATGAAAAATAAATAAACAAATCAAGAATAAAGAAAATCAATCAATCAGTAATAAATAAATAAATATAATAATAACAATAAAACAGCAAATAATAAAAACTTAAGAAACCACATATAGTTGGTGGGTAGACAAATTATTTTTTCAGATTAAAATGAACAAAGCATTATTAGAGCCCTGTAGACATGACAAAACACGACTATAGTCACATTTATACTTTTTTTTATTTACAACATATTGCGCAACTGCAGGGTCTTGAGACACATGCTAACTTGCAAATTTAGAGAGCTAGCGACCTAAACGGTAGCCTTCAAGTTATTTCCTTTAAACTTAAATAGCCAAAAACTTACCACTTCCACACGGATAGGGAGGATAACTATTAACAGTTATTTAACCTTTAACATGAACATTAATCAAACGTAATATTTTTCCGGGTACATGATACCATACAGCATCCATATCAAACTAACATTAAACTTTCATATCAAGGCGGGGGGCCTCAAACTAGTGTCCTGCGTGCCACATTTGGCCCGCGGGCCGCATGTTTGAGACCCCTGGTGTATATGGACACTTATCAAGCACGAATGGTGGTGAATGATATCAATGTACTTTTCTGATAAAGAAGACGTGTTGATGGCACCCCTAAGTGTCATCACAACACGAATAAGCACCGGCTGGTTCAATCAGACTGTGCAAACTTCATTCATTCATTCATTCATTCATTCATACCGCCCCAACACAAATCCGTCAGGAGCTTATTGTCACATTCCAGCAGCAACACAAACAAAAGAGCCATCGAAAGAGCCGATTAGTTCCTCCTGCATTCTCAGACTTCTTACATGGAGGCAGCGGGGGGGACAAAACATTTTGTTTACAGTGCACTCAGACACAAAACACACGATAAGTGCTAACCTTTGTCCCTTTGCGTGCACGCATGCAAGCCGCCGTGACTTACAACGAGGCAACAACAGCACAGCACCGCCCGCCCGCCCGCCCTCGTCAATACATCAGCGCTGACAAAACAACAAGAACGTACCGCCGCTGCAAACGCCTCATAACGCCTTTCTTGCAAGGTGGATAAGGCGAAACGAGAGTCATAATGCGACACGTGTTTTGCTAGCTGGGCCCGGAGTCTATGGAAGGGTGCTGACAAGGTCACGATATCACCTTCATAGAAGAAAGGGTTAGCCCCGGGCTAACGTTAGCAAGCCCAGGTCTAAGAAATTCACAAAACTCGCCAGGAAAAATGTTGTCAATTTATGAGAATAAAATCAATCGTCCTTTTTCCTAAAAAAATTACAACTTCATTGTCATTAATTTATTACTTTTTTGGCCTAAATTTAAAAAAATTAACTCATAAAATGACAAGAAAAAAGTCATAATTGTACTAAAGTTCAATTATAAAAACATGTGCATTTACAAGTCATACATTGACGAGGATAAAAGGCTTTTTTTTTTATTTACGAGTAAAAAAAGTTGAAAAAAAATAATAAAAGTAAAAACTTTTTTATTTTCTCAAACTTTTTTTCTCTTAAATGTTCGAGAACAAAATAAAAAATTAACTAGTTGTATATTCACAAGAAAAAAAGTCAATTTACAAGGAAAAAGTCGTTAAAAAAAATAAAAGTAAAGAATTTACTACTTTTTTTATTTTTTCAAACTTTTTTCATAGTTTTTTCTCTTAAATGTACTAGGACAAAGTCAAAAATTAACTAGTCGTAAATTCACAGGAAAAACGGCAATTTACAAGGAAAAAGTCGTACATTTAAGAAAAAGAATTATGAGGAAAAAAATGGAAATTGACAACTTTTTTCTCATAAACTTCTTAAGAGAAAAAGTTGTCAATTTAAAACTTTACATTTAAAAGAAAAAGTCATACATTGAAGAGGATGAAGACATATATTTTTTATTTACAAGTAAAAAAGTCATAAAAAATTTAATAAAAAGTAAAAAAATTGACAACTTTTTTTTTCTCAAACTTTTTTCACCCTTTTTTCTCTCAAATGTACTAGAACAAAGTCAAAAATTTACTAAATTCACAAGAAAAAAAAGTTTGCAAAAATTTACAAGGAAAAAGTTATACATTTTCAAGAAAAAAACGGCAATTATGAGGATAAAAAGGAAATTTACAACTTTTTTCTCGTAAAAAGACGACTTTTTAAACCTTTTTATCATAATTTGACAACTTTTTGAGCGTGAATTTACAAGAATAAAAGATGTTAATTTAATTTTTAAAATTCAAAAATTTTGTAAACTTGTAAATTGACCAAAAAAGTCAATTTATGAGAAGTTGTAAATTAACAACTTTCTCGCAAATGTGATTCTTGCCGACTCATTCCAAAAAGATGTACCGGACTTGCATGTACGAGGTCGTGCAACTGGAAAATTTACCCAAATCTCGCAAGCGAGCATCTATGGGCAGCGCACACGGGAGGTGACATCGCCTCTAGTCCGTTCATTTCTTGCGCAACAGGGCGAGTATCGCCAGTCACCATGTTCATTTTTATGCATCGTGCATGAACCGAGAAATTTCCAAAATGTTCAACCTTTCATCATTCTTAGCAATTCTGTACCAGTAAAAATGTAAACATCAACTTATATCATTAAAAAAAACATATTCTGCAGATTACAAGCTGTATTACAAGTAGTTACTGTATGTGATGTTGTTTGGGCTATCCCTCTCCATCACAACCCAAGCGGGTCCAGACACAAGGGCCGCCCGTGTTTGAGGATTTTTCCTCGCCTCCGTCGCCAAGTGCTTGCTGATGTGGGCTTGAGTCTGATGCAGGAGGAGCGTGCTTCTAGACCTGCTCCATGTGGAAGGTCACATGACTTCTGTTGTGAATTGGTGCTACACAAATCAAACGAGCTATGGGTTCCCCATCACTTTATTTTATATTATTTATACCTAAAAAGCCTTGATGTGTTTGAGTGTTTGATTGTGTTGAATGGACTCACTGACTTAATTAATGAATTAATTTTACCAGTCTGAGTTTTACCAGTTGTAAAACAGCTGTAGTACATCCACAATGCTCATAAAAAATAAAAAAAAAATGAAAAAAAAACTTAAACTGTATTATGGAAAGCAGGAAGTGAATAAATGTAACAGTTACTGATTGTAAAAGTACCAGATGGAGGGGTAAAATTTAATAAGCTTTGCTTCTTCCTACTCCTTTTGGACATGTGGAACTGTGAACTGATTATGTGATGCATTCAATTGTAATCTGATGCATATTCAAATGAAATAAAACCATTACCATTAACATAAAGCAAAACCAAACACTACCATGTCATGTTTAGTAACCCAACATTGCAACGATGCATTCAATTGTAATCCGATGCATGTTCAAATCAAATAAAACCATTAAAAAAATGTGAAAAAAATTGTAATTACTAAAAAAACTATTTTTTATTAAATATTTTTTTTAAATAAAAATAACTTAAATTATATTAAAAAGGCAGGAAGTGAACAAATGTAACAGTTACGGATTGTAAAAGTACCAGATGGAGGGGTAGGATTTAGTAAGCTTTGCTTCTTCCTACTCCTTTTGGACATGTGGAACTGTGAACTGATTATGTGATGCATTCAATTGTAATCGGATGTATGTTCAAATCAAATAAAACCATTAAAAAAATGTAAAAAAAAAATTAATTACTAAAAAAATGAAAAACTATTTTTGTATTGAATTAGAAAAAATGAATACAAATAAATTATATTAGGAAAGCAGGAAGTGAACAAATATAACAGTTACTGATTGTAAAAGTACCAAATGGAGGGGTAGGATTTAATAAGCTTTGCTTCTTCCTACTCCTTTTGGACATGTGGAACTGTGAACTGATTATGTGATGCATTCAATTGTAATCTGATGCATGTTCAAATGAAATACAACCATTACCATTGGCAATATAAACATGCGTTTTGGATGGAGTATATTTATGATGATGATGTAGTTTTGGTGCAGATTTTTCAAATGCAAATTGAATGTGACGAGAAAGCAAGTAAATAAGCCCAAAAAAAGCAGACTTGTTGACGAAAGAGTAGCTTAAATGAAAGGTTTACTTACTCTCCCCGGTGGCTTGCTGACAGCTGGTCAAGAAGCAGCAGGCTGCGGCCAAAACAAAAGCCAAAGTCCGGAGCCACATCACTGACTCGGGCTGAATCACCATCCGCCGCCGCTCCGGGTCCAACTCCCGAGTAAATCCTTCTTGGCGAGGGTGACAGTTGACACACTGGAAGGGTAGGAGGAGGAGGAGGAGGAGGAGGAGGAGTACGGTGGCGGTAGTCTTCAGGAAATTGTTTTGGTTTTGCGGCGAGAGCCAGCAAGTAAACAAAATATAACAACCGACATCCCGGAAGATGGGCGGAGGAACGAGTCCAACGTGTTCACTCGAACGCGAGCTTTGGCTAATGCTAAAGCTAACTAGCTAGCTAGCTAGACTGCAGCGGAACGACGGCGGTTCTCAAGCGGATTTACGGGCGTCTTGAAACGGGTCGCACTCTCACACTTACACCGTAATGTTAACCCGAAAGGTTTTTATAAGTCCACACTGGAAAGATACTTTTCCACGGAGCGCTAGGTTAAATGTTATTTTGGCTAACTCGTCGCTAGCTGTCAAAACTAGCTAGCCCGGTCCCCCCGCCCCCCTACTCCTCCACACGTACACAAGCTCGCGCCGCGGACACTCGCGCCTGATCAAAAAACACCGCATGTGACCCACTCAAAGTTCATTTTTTCACAAAATTGAATTAGTTCTAATTCAGGCAAACATTCACATAAGAGTCCATGTTGCTGGCGTGGATATCAAATCATCCTCAAGTGTGCAAAAAAAAAACAACAACAAAAAATATGGCAAAGTGCTTCTTTTCTTGTAGTTTTTGCAGCTCCGATACGAAATTCAAAATACAAACTGAACTCCAACTCGTCCTCTCGATCACAACAGTACTGCGATTTCCTTCCCAGAGATTTTCCAGCACCACCACGTTGCTTTATTTTCTTGGTTTTGCACTTTCTCTCCGTTTAAATGTGCTGTTGTTGCTTTCTTATTCTAATGACAACAAAAGTCCCGGATGTGCTATTATTATTTAGTATACACATTAATGGGGGAAAAAATCCTTTTCTTCTTGCACAGACAGAGGTAGATTGTCTCCCAGGCTGCGTTGGATCTCTTTTTCCCAGCCAGTAAACAAACCTGCCAGAGAACCCAGATGGGCGCCCAGGAAAACGCGGACTGGATTTTCTTGGATCGTTTTAGATCAATCACGTGTTGTTATTGGAGGGGTTATTATTACACTGATACACAAATACAAACATACAAAAATGTACCAGAATGAAGCAGAAAAATTGACAACTTCATTGTCATTAATTTTTTTCGCGTAAATGTACCACTTAAAATACGTCATATATCTACTAAAGTCGTAAAAAAAGAAGAAAAAATTATACATTTAGGAGAAAAAACTCAAAAATTTACAATAATTTTTTTCATTTTTAAATTATATTATTTCCTGTAAAGTTATGACTTTCTTCTTCATGTCAATTTACAAGAAAATAAAATATGTCTTTGAGAAAAGTCATACATTTCTGACAAAAGTGGTAAATTTATGAGCATAAAGTTGTTACTTGACAAGAAAAAAATCATACATTTACTACACATGGAAATGTACAATTTTTGTTTGAAAAAATGTCATCAATTTATGAGAAAGAAATTGTAATTTCTGGCTTTTTTCTCATAAATTTATGAGGAAAAAAGTCAGAAATTACCATTTTTTTCTCATATATTTATGAGAAAAAAGCCAGAAATTACAATTTCTTTCTCATAAATTGACAACATTTTTTCAAACTCTTGAATTCACAACAAAAATTGTAAATTTGTAAAAGTTGGCAATTTATGAGAAAAAAAGTCAGAAATTAAAATTTTTTTCTCATAAATTTATGAGAAAAAAATTGTAATTTCTGACTTCTTTTCAGCGTAAATTTAGTGTAACAGCGTAGTCATTAATTTGCGAGAAAAGATTTTACTAAATTTACCAAAGTTGCAATATCACAAGAATAAAGTCTGACATTTCAGAGAAAAACGTCAATTTATGAGAAAAAAAAAGTTGTAAAGGAACTACTTTTTTCTCATTAATTTCTGACTTTTTTTTGCGTAAATTTACCAGAATAAAGTCATTATATTACGAGAAAAAAGCCATCAATTTATGAGAAAATAAGTTGTCAATATCAAACATTTTCTCCTAAATTGATGGCTTTTTTTCTCGTAATATAATGACTTTATTACTCAAACTTTGACTTTGACAAACTTTATTTACTCAAAAAGTTGGCAATTTATGAGAAAATGTTTGATATTGACAACTTATTTTCTCATAAATTGACAACTTTTTGAGTTTAAACACAGAAGAAAAAAGTTGTAATATTGAGAATAAAGCGGTACATTTCTGAGAAAAAATCTGTCAATTTATGAGAAAGACTTTATGAGAAATTAGCAACTTTTTTCCCAAGTATAAAGCCATCAATTTACTTGTTAATTTACAAGAAAAAAAAGTACATTCACAGGAAAAACTGACAACTTTTGTGTCTGTGTGGCTTGAGCAATGTGATGTAAACAAAGTGTAAAAGTGACTATAGGGGTGTTAATTCATATGTGCAGGTCTCTAATGAGGTTAAAATGCGTATTTCCAGTCCCAATCAGGTTATTTATAAGAATAGTCATACAGGGGGGTGAATAAGAGCATATTATGTACACAGAGAAGTCCAAATAACAAGGAAACGTAGTGGAATGCTGGTGTCTAATTTGGAGCAGATTATCTCACATGATTTGTCTTTGAGGGTCATGAAAGTCAGTCAGGAAGTTGTATGTTTAGACGCCACGCGTCCAAAAACAAAGACCAGCGGCAGGACGTCCATGCGTTCTTTTCCTTGTTTGTTTTCCTGAAGTGATTTCCTCGCCAGAACACGTGCCCGTCACCCATGCTTTACAACGTCGCACACGGAAACGCCGTCAACACATCGTCAGGCGGGATCGGAGGTGACCCCGGTGACTCACACACACACACATACACAAGACATCGATCCTTCCCAGACATGATGAGCTGATGTCCTCTCCATGACTCCACCCCCCCCCCCTTCCTGATGCCAGGACAGATATCACATCACATGTTTGGATTTTTTACAATTAATACAATTACTTAAATTAATTATTAATAATAATTAAATAATAATAAATAAAAAATAAAAGAATAATATATAAATATAAAATAATATAATAAATAATATAATAATATATAATATAATTTTAAATAAAAAAATAAATACCAATTAATTAAATATTAAAATATATATTAAATAATAAAGATTTTGGGGGGATTTTTTACAATTAATACAATTACTTACATTAATTATTAATAATAATTAAATAATAATAAATAAAATAAATTAAAAAAGATAAATATAATAATATATAAATATAAAACACAAATAATATAATATAATAAATAATATAATATCTAATTTTATAATATAATAAAATATAATATAAATATAAAAAATAATTAAATATTGAAATATATATTAAATAATAAATACTTTTTATAATTAAATTAAATTACAATTATTTAATTACAATTACTTACTAAAACCTTATCTTGGTAAGCACAGAGTCGAACCCCAAAACCTCAATACAATTGTCCCCAATGCTAAGTCAGTTAGTCTGTTCCAGGGTCAAACTGTGCCCCTCATAAAATATATTTTATTTTTTATATTTTTTTTATTACAATCTGCTTCAGACAGTCATTTATATTCTGTGTTCATATTTTACTCAAATTCCACGTCCTGCCTCTATGGTTATCATCACAAAAGGAAAGTGGAAATCAGTGTGAGATATTGTGTGTTTTTAGAGGTTTGAAGGTGATGAGGAGGTTAGATGGATCCATCAGCAAGGTGGACACGAGGTTCTCCAAAGGCCAAGAATGTTTTTCCAAACGGCGTCCTTGGAGGAAAGACTCCAGAGATGAGGAGGCGTCTCCTATGTGCCAGGAAGTCATGTGAGGCTAGCGTATGGATCATGGGAACGCGGCGCCGCCGCTGACGGGTTCACACACTCCCGGCCGAGGGGGAGAACAATAAGGTTCAAGCGTGATTCATCCGGGGGTTCTTCCTCCAGGACGGCAGGCTCCGCTCGGGCCCGCTTCCCCTTCCGATGCGTGTGAGGGCCACCCGGGGCGGAGATGGAGATCCCTTCCTGCGTTGCCAAAGTACAGTACGCTTGATGGATGCCTCTGCGGGTAGGCGGAGCCTCATGTGGACGACCCCTAACCTTTGTCCATGTCCATGTCACCTTTTCCGCTATTTTTATTTCATGTTGACTGAACTTGGCGGCACGGTGGTCGAGTGGTTAGCGCGGAGACCTCACAGCTAGGAAACCCGAGTTCAATGCCACCCTCGGCTATCTCTGTGTGGAGTTTGCATGTTCTCCCCGTGCATGCGTGGGTTTTCTCCGGATACTCCGGTTTCCTCCCACATTCCAAAAACATGCTAGGTTAATTAGCGACTCTAAATTGTCCATAGGTATGAATGTGAGTGTGAATGGTTGTTTGTCTATATGTGCCCTGTGATTGGCTGGCCACCAGTCAAGGGTGTTAAGTTGCTATGTGATGAATTTAGTGTTGTTGGTAGTGACATCATAACTGTAACTGTACACTGGTATATTTGCACATTTACACATTTGGCACCTAGACCTCACAGCTAGGAGACGCGGGTTCAATTCCACCCTCGGCCATCTCTGTGTGGAGTTTGCATGTTCTCCCCGTGCATGCGTGGCTTTTCTCCGGGTACTCCGGTTTCCTCCCACATTCCAAAAAAAAACATGCTAGGTTAATTAGCGACTCCAAATTGTCCATAGGTATGAATGTGAGTGTGAATGGTTGTTTGTCTATATGTGCCCTGTGATTGGCTGGCTACCACCAGTCCAGGGCGTACGCCTCCTCTCGACTGAAGACAGCTGGGATAGGCTCCAGCACCCCCGCGAGGATAAGCGGTAGAAAGTGAATGAATGAAAATCATTTGGATTTTTATTTTCATTTATGCATCCATATTTTTTCTTTATTTCCTGTATTTTTTCGTCTTTTTTTTTTAATTGTTTTTAGCAATTATTTATTCTAAAGGATCATTTTTTATTCAGGATCAGTTTACCTGTTGTGGGTTCAGGTGAGGTGAGCAAGCTCCGGAGTGGAGGCCCCGCAGATTACATAAGACTCTTATTATGAATCAGGCTAATATTATTATGATTATCCTCGCTAGCCAAGGTTACCACCTGCTGCTCCTCTTGCTTACATCATCACATTATTAAACACACACACACACACACAGCATGAGTGGAAGAAACCAACCAATCAGGAGCGAGGTAGCAATACACGTGATGTGGCCCCCGTATGGCTGGATTTGGGTCCGATACCTTGCTGTGCTGTTTCCATGACAACAATTTATTTTTTTAAAATGTGTCTTTTGGTAGAAATAATATGTTTGTAAAAGGGAACTGCGCTTTTTTGGGGGGGGGGGGGGTTTCGCAATCTTTATGTGAAACTTGAACACATTTCTTTCCCTTCTCTGTGCATTCTAGCACAAAAAACCAAGTTAATATAAGTTAGCTAAAAATAGACATAAAATAAATAAAAATGCAAATGTAATTTTACAATAAACCTTTAATAAATAGCTTCATTAGTTTCCCATATTTACATAATAACCACCTTGACTTAACCATGCCATTCTCATTTCTTGGCTAAATTTTTAGGCACACAGAGAGAAAGAGGAATGGGGGGGTCGGGGGGTCAGGGGTCCCAGGCCACAAATTATATGGTCCTAATGAAAACAACTAAACAAGAGGTGCCGCCCCTCGCCCTCCCCCACTTCTTGTTTGACATCCACCATGACCTGTGCAATCGTCATCAGAAAACACGGGTGGAACCCCAGAGGGGGGGGGGGGGCGGGGCGGGGCTTGTCACAGGTTTGGTCCTGTTTGTCATCAACATGACAAAGTGATACTGAAGGAAAGCAAAAAAAAAACTTTAGGTGCCGGCGGAGAGTGAAATGCTTGTTGTGTGTGAAAGGGGATGGACGTGGGCGTTCTTTAAAAGAAAAGATGATTAAAAAAAAAAAAATGGCTATACATATTTATATAGAAATATATATAGATATATATATAAAAAAAAAGACAGCATTCAATCTGCAAACCAAGAGATGGAGACAAAAAGACTGGAAACACATAAAAGAAATACTACATTGGCACAGATGTGTTTTTACAGTGATGTTGGCTAACGTGGCTAACCGTGTGTACACTGAAATGCACTTGAGACGTCCAAGATGTGTGTGTGTGTGGGGGGGGGGTCGGAGGTGGGGGTCGGAGGGCGACCAGTGCAGCTGTACTTGATATGACAGTATAGCACTGTAGCGTATAGCCGCAGCTTTTTTTAGCACCACAGGATCCACTTCATTCATTCTTCCGCCGCAAACATCAATCACCATGGCGACACGCCGTCATTAGGACAACACGGGGGGAGGGGGGGGAGATTGGGGAGCGACGGCGCCAGACTACAGAGGCCGTCATGCAGGTTGCGTGATATGCGTGGATATGTGGCGTTCTGCGCTCCTACTTCCATATCGGATCGCTTCCAAGGCAACGGTTGATTGTGATTGGTGGGATGGAGAAAGCAAAAAAAAAAAGGGGGGGGGGTTAAATCTCAATGCTGATAAGTGGTCTGCTTTTTGGGTTTCCGCCACAAAAGGAGTTTTCCAGGAGGGGGCGTGGCCCAGCGACGGCCCAAACAAGAGAAAGTGGACACGCCTTCTTCTTCTTCAACAGTCCTGCTTGTGCTGCACGAAAACAAGTCTTATATGAAAGTGTATCGTTAGGGTGGAGGGTGGGGGGGGTGCCCCCGCCGCCACCCCCAGGCTGCGGAGGTTATACGCTGCTGTCCTCCAGCAGCGGCTGCTTGCCCTCGGCGCCGCTGCCCTGCGGGCTGTGGGAGTGGCTCTGCGCCCCGTTGCTGTGCTTCTTGTAGGCGCCGGGCCGCGCGCCGGGCCCCGTGTGCTCGGGGATGAAGAGCGCCACCAGCAGGGAGAGCAGCACCGAGCAGGCGCCGAAGAGGAAAGGGGGTCCGGGGATGATGGCGCTCTGGAGGGGGGGCGACAAGGGGAAGCGTACAACACGTGCACGTGTTACTCTGAATGCTCTCCTGGGCCCGTTGAGTATTTGATAGCATTAACTCATTCAATACCAAAGACCGGCATGCACACATTAGCGACAAATGTGAAAACTATAAATAGCTCATTGTGTTATATTTATAAATAAAATAGTTCTTTTCAAGACCCGAGTTCAATTCCACCCTCGGCCATCTCTGTGTGGAGTTTGCATGTTCTCCCCGTGCATGTGTGGGTTTTCTCCAAGTACTTTGGTTTCCTCCCACATTCCAAAAAAAACATGCTAGGTTAATTAGCGACTCCAAATTGTCCATAGGTATGAATGTGAGTGTGAATGGTTGTTTGTCTATATGTGCCCTGTGATTGGCTGGCCACCAGTCCAGGGTGTACCCTGCCTCTCGCCCGAAGACAGCTGGGATAGGCTCCAGCACCCCCTGCAACCCTCGTTAGGATAAGTGGTAGAAAATGAATGAATGAATGAGTTCTCCTCCTATTTTGTGTGGAAGTGGTAACTTTTTGTGTTCCTGACGCTGTCATATACAGCATTCCGTCACTCCATCACTGTTTACCTTTCTTTTGCTGCAATTTTAGAGCTTTTTAAACAGCGTATGAGGACTGCCAGCGCAAAGCAGCTAACCGTGTTTGCTAACCGCCAATACTGGAAAGACAAGACCAGGCCAACCATGCCACTCGGAATTGTGTTATGGTGTAAATATGTAGTTATTTTGAGGCGTCACTAAAAAAAAAAATATGGACGCCAATCAATGTTCTGCTTCAATTTGCTTCTCTACAGAGAAAGCTAATTTTTTCAGGGTTTTTTTTTTTGGTGTTTGGTGTGGCTGAGATCACCGCATGTTCTAATGGCCATTTATAAAGACCAAAAAAGGCTAAAAACAAACTGCTATTTTTCTGATGGAAGAGGAGAGTCAGTTTCTTTACATGGCTTCAATGTTTATGTAGTCTGGCAGTATGGAGCTCTCCTCTCCAAAATGGCTGCCAGTCAATGAGTTAACATTTTCAGTCCAACATAGTAGCTTGATCATTAATTTTGATTAAATGAGGTAACACTGTACATGTTAAGATATTTGAGCTGTCACAAAAGCATAACATATGGTGAAAGTTGTGCTTGAAATTTGGCAAAAATCTGATAGTCGGGAACTGATATTTCCCTGAAAGTTGTTCCCTATGTTCTACTGTTTATTATGAAAGAACGCAAAACATAGAACACAATATTCTGTGTGCCTTGAAGTCAGTTAAAATGGCGTCAAAAAGCCGAATGAGTTACTCTGAAGATGTATGTTATGTATATGACGTTTTATGCCAGCTAGCCCTTGCGCCAACAAGTCTGCTTTCAGACTTAAGCGGCCAACCGTCCCACGCTCACCTCGTCTGTCGGATTGGACATGTTGGATTTGCCGCCTTTCTCCGAGCCGTCCGCGTCGGTCAGCTCCACGTGGAAAAGGTAGAAGACAAAGCCGTAGAGCGCCGGGCCCAAACCGTTACAGAGACCTCGGATGCCCGTGATCATGCCCTGGACCACACCTGCAGGGCGGCCGCACGTTGGGGTCAAAAGGTTACAGGTCTTGGGTCTACAGTGGGTGGACATTTTTTGTTTTGCGGAGACGGCTCACCTTGTTGGTCGGGATCGGCGTTGCGGGACACAATGGCGCTGATGGCCGGGAATGTGATGCTGGACATGGCCGCCACGGCTCCGGCGGCCCACATCATCCTGTAACACACAGCAGAAAAGTCAGTGAAGTGGTCACTTGACTTGGTAACAAACAGGAAATCATCATTCTATTACAATAAATAAAGATGAATAAAGTATCTGTTTAAAAAAAAACTTAAATAAATACTTTTAAAATACTCTTACCCCCAAAATAAATTCATTATAAAAAAAAAAAAAACAATGGCAACTGGCCTTTGTATTCGCTAACAGAGGCAAGTTGTGCTATGCTGCCCCCTAGCGGTGAGAAATTGCACTACAACGACATTCTGAAGAATACAGAATGATTTCGCTTTTACTATTTCGAATTTTACTATCCGGACTTCCCAGAAGTACATGAATAAAGTCAGCATGTAGTATTTGTACTACCAAGGAGCTACTAAGGAAAAAAAAAAAGAGTAGGATGTTACTGACCAGGGCTGCGAGCCGAAGCCGTACCAGGCCAGCTGGAGGATCTGGAAGCCCAGGCCTAAGAGGATGGTGTTCTTATTCCCGATGGAACGCATCAGGACACCCAGAACCACCGTCTGAGGCAAAAAAAAAAATAACCACGTTATGTGGTATAAGTACCTTGTTATGTAGTAAATGTGCCATGTTGTGTGGTATAAGTACAATGTACCATGTGACATGACACAAGCGCCGTAAGTACCTGAGCCAATATGGAGAGGATCCCCACCACAGCGATAAAGGCGGCCACCGTCGCTGATGAAAAGCCGATGACCTGAAGAACATTTGGATGTTGAGTAAACATGTTGTGTTTGGTACTAGAAGCATCACCAGGAGCACCAGGAGCACCAGGAGCACCAGGAGCACGTCCCACGTCTTTCCTTCTATTTAGGTCATAAACACCATCATTGACATTTAGTATTTTGCACCAAGGCGCCAGGCACTAAAACGGACTAAAGGGAAAGTGACTTGTCCAACTGGTTCATCTGACGATGTTGACATAAACTAAAAGCACTCGGAGGGAGTTGCGGCATTGTTTCTGATGAATTCAAACCAACATCCTTGGCTAAAGTTGCTATTATTTACACACAGGTGTCACGCCCAACGGCGTCAACAAGACTATAACAAGGAAATGGCTGCACACCCCTTGTTATTATGACTGATACTTATTTTCATTCATTCATTTTCTACCGCTTTTTCCTCACGAGGGAGCCTATGCCAGCTGTCTTTGGGCGAGAGGCGGGGTACACCCTGGACTGGTGGCCAGCCAATCACAGGGCACATATAGACAAACAACCATTCACACTCACATTCATACCTATGGACGATTTGGAGTCGCTAATTAACCTAGCATGTTTTTGGAACGTGGGAGGAAACCGGAGTACCCGGAGAAAACCCACGCATGCACGGGGAGAACATGCAAACTCCACACAGAGATGGCCGAGGGTGGAATTGAACCCTGATCTCCTAGCTGTGAGGTCTGCGCGCAATCTAGCTACTTGGGACATGTTTTCTATAGATATACCATAAAACAGGATTCATTCATTCATTCATTCATTTTCTACCGCTTATCCTCACAAGAGTCGCGGGGGGTGCTGGAGCCTATCCCAGCTGTCTTTGGGCGAGAGATTGGTGGCCAGCCAATCACAGGGCACATATAGACAAACAACCATTCACACTCACATTCATACCTATGGACAATTTGGAGTTGCTAATTAACCTAGCATGTTTTTTTTGGAATGTGGGAGGAAACCGGAGAACCCGGAGAAAACTGGGGAGAACATGCAAACTCCACAGAGATGCGGAATCAAACTCGGGTCTCCTAGCCACTCGTCCACCAAGCAAAAACACGGAGAAAACCCACGCATGCACGGGGAGAACATGCAAACTCCACACAGAGATGGTCGAGGGTGGAATTGAACCCTGGTCTCCTAGCTGTGAGGTTTGCGCGCTAACCACTCGACCACCGTGCAGCCCATTTCAAAAACAATTTTTTCAATTTCACAAACATTTGTATCCATTTCACAAACAATTACAATTATTTTCAAAGAAGGATGTACATTTTTGCATAGAGGCCTACTATCAACAACTGTCAGCCCTCTGCATCAATCTCCTGGTATGGCTGCTAATCCAAGTCCATCATTTTATCAGGCTAATAGATGATTAGAAAAGCCATCTAAAAATCTAAACTAAAATCTCTTACCATGCTGTTAACTACTCCCTTTAGAGAGCAGCACAAACTGGGTCTAACAAGGACAGAAAAACGCTGCACAACTGTGTAGTTTAAGACAAAGACCTGGCAGCTGCACTAAATAACAGCCGTCAATACTTATTTTATTATTTATTTTTTTGGAAGCTTCATTGTGATGGTGCTGTTATTTGGTGGAGGGAGGGGCTCTGCGCCACCCTGGTGTGTGACTTGTGCGCTGTATCTGATGGTGTTACCTGTCTGAGGTACAGGAAGAAGCTGGAGTACTGGCCCGCCTCGGGTAGGTAGGAGAGAAAGACTGTGATACAGATGAGCAGCACCGTGGAGTCCTGGCCCACTTTGCGTAGAGACTGCAAGGCAAAAAAAAAAAAAAAAAAATTCATTCCTGCTAGGGATGCTCCCATCAAAGCTTTATGCCACCCATCCCCCGATACTGATCACATGGACTGACTTAACAGCAACAGCTAGGCAAAACGTGTAAACAAAGGTAAGAAAAGGCTAACAGCAACAGGTCTGATGGAGTGATCCAACATGCTGGCATTGATTGGTATAGTCTGGGTCAAGCTGTCCAACACTAGTTCGGGTTCTCGTGGGTCAATGCGGGTGTTGAACCAGCACACATGCAGGGTTTTTTGTGCTCATCGGCTAATGACTAGCTTTCATCGGTACAGTTGGTTGTCCTAGCAACCGTTATATCGATGCCGATGACACTCCAAGCATAGCTGAAATTTTTTGCGTGTTCAAATCAAATAAAACCATTAAAAAAAATTGAAAAAAAAAATAATTACTAAAAAAAATGAAAAACTATTTTTTTTATTAAATTTAAAAAATAAAATAAAAATAGCTTAAATTATATTAGCAAAGCAGGAAGTGAACAAATGTAACAGTTACTGATTGTAAAAGTACCAGATGGAGGGGTAGGATTTAATAAGCTTTGCTTCTTCCTACTCCTTTTGGACATGTGGAACTGGGAACTGATTATGGGATGCACTCAATTGTAATCTGATGCATGTTCAAATTTCCCCACTGAGGGACGAATTAAGGCATATCTTAATCTTAATAGCACAGGGCTGACTCACGGCGAAAGGATCGGCTTGTTCCCAGGAAATGGGCGCTCCCCACGACGCCGGCCTCATCTTCTCGGGCAGGGACTCGGGCACGGCCACCAGGATGAAGCAGATGTCCAGCAGCGCGATGGCGGTAGCCAGGATCACCACCAAGGTGTCGCCGTAGGCCTCCGACAGGTAGGCCCCGATGGCCGGGCTGGTGACCAGGCTGGCGGCAAAGGTGGCCGACACCTAATTGGGAGGGAGTGGCGGCGTGACAAGACTCATTATCATCAGGGCAAACCTGTTTGGATAGTTTCCTCCAAGGAAATGACTGGGAATTCTTCCTTACCAAACCGTAAGCCGTGCTCCTCTCGTGCTCCTGCGTGATGTCGGCCACGTACGCAAAAATGACAGAGAACGTGACGGCGAACACGCCCGACATGGAGATGACGGCAAAGTACCACCTGAAGGAGGGCACGGACGCAGGTGAGGGCCCGCAAAAGGCAGAGCTGAAATCTGAAAGGCACGGCATCGTCACTCACCACGGGCTGATCTTCATCAGCGGAATGGGCGCGCATGTGAAGAAGACCGTTAGCAGCAGGAAGGACT
This sequence comes from Doryrhamphus excisus, assembly GCF_030265055.1. NCBI lineage: Eukaryota > Metazoa > Chordata > Actinopteri > Syngnathiformes > Syngnathidae > Doryrhamphus > Doryrhamphus excisus. The sequence continues at coordinate 14,787,983 of NC_080468.1, forward strand.
TGCGCCCCCATACGTCCGACAAGGCTCCGATGAGGGGGGCGCTGAGAAATGACAGGAGACCCTGGAGGACAGGACAATGATGGAGAATGTGAACATCAACAAATGGCAGGAGCGTCCCATGTTGTATATTGTATAATAATAATAATAATAGTATATAGTTGGTGTTATATTTGTTATTGTCATGTAAAACAACCATTTCTTGTGTTGTGGTATTGTTGTTTGGATATTTTGGCTAAATATATATATATATGGTTATGGTTTTATTTCATTTGAACATGCATCAGATAACAATTGAATGCATCACATAATCAGTTCACAGTTCCACATGTCCAAAAGGAGTAGGAAGAAGCAAAGCTTATTAAATCCTACCCCTCCATCTGGTACTTTTACAATCAGTAACTGTTATATTTGTTCACTTCCTGCTTTCCTAATATAATTTATTTTTATTCAATTTTTTTTAATACAAAAATAGTTTTTCATTTTTTTTTAGTAATTACATTTTTTTTTCTCCAATTTTTAAATGGTTTTATTTGATTTGAACATGCATCAGATTACAATTGAATGCATCACATAATCAGTTCACAGTTCCACATGTCCAAAAGGAGTAGGAAGAAGCAAAGCTTATTAAATCCTACCCCTCCATCTGGTACTTTTACAATCAGTAACTGTTACATTTGTTCACTTCCTGCTTTCTGTAATACAGTTTAGGGTTTTTTTTGTAGTAAATGTATTACATTATTCTCATACGTTTACGACTTTTTGCTATACATTTGACTTGATTATGACTTTATTGATTCTCGTAAATTTACGTCTTCATTCTACAATTTTTTTTTTTTTTATTTCTCACCAATTTTCTTTTTTTTCCTCTGAAATTTACACCTTTATCTCAGATGTACACTACCGCTCAAAAGTTTGGGATCACTTGCAAATTTATTGTTTATTTGTTCACTTCCTGCTTTCCATAATACAGTTTAAGGGTTTTTTTTTGTTGTTTTTTTAAATAATGCACCTCGTACCGAAGTACGAGTAGAGGTGATATGACCATACAATGACATAATGGGTTCCATAGTAATATGAAGTATATATGACTACATTTGTCTCAAACTTTTTTAAAAAAGCTATTTTTCTCTCTTTTTTGCTGAAATCTATGATCTACCGATGATTACTACAGAACAGAAAAAAGTAGCAACAAACTTATTTTCTGATGTTGGTAGGTTCCGTATTCCTATGCCGTATCCCTAATACACAATATTCTATGTGCCTTGCTGGGCTGGGATTGACGCTATGTTGGAACGGCGATGCAGCGTGCGGGACGAGTGTACAGCTGAAAAACAAGAAAGATGTTGCGTGTTGCCTACCTTGACGCCATGGATGAGGCCATTCATCAGGAACGTATGATGGGGGAACGTCTGGTGCAATACCTGTACAACAAACATAAATCACACCATTTCATTCCATAAGCAGGCTACACGTGTTGTTGCATTGCTACACACAAAACGCAATCATGTTAGCTATGCAGGAAACGAGAGAGGAATGGACTCAAGAGGGGGAAAAAAAAATCAATGGAGGGTAAATGTTGGTTGGTCCACTAGTGTCATTCAATGTGCTTCACCTCTTCTCTTCTTGGAAATCCTATCATGTCTGTCAAGTTGGGGATGAAATATGAAATATGAAAATGAAAACGAAATGAATAAAGTCAGCTGCAACAGGATGTGGCTAAGAAGGCCCTCCGCTCCCCGGAGGCTCCTCTGCCTAAGTGGATTCTGTTGCTGCTGGACACTAATGAAGCAAAAAGCATCCCTTTGCATCCACGCACCATGCCCTGATTGGTCCACAGAAAAAACACTACCACCCCCCCCCCCCCCCCCACCCCACTCCAAGGGACAGCAAGGAGAACAAATACCTGAGCTCTGATGCAACTAACTGAAGAGAGAGCAGCCCTATCTTTTTCGCTGGAAGGCATGCACAAACATGTCTGCAGGTCTCACGTGTTGCCGATACGCAGGTGTTATGCTAGCATCCTTATGCTAGTTTGGGAAGACTTCACAATGGATGGATTATTCCACTTTGGGATATCAGGGGTGAAATGAGGCTTATTGGGTGAGCACAAGCTATGCAATTGGCATCAAAACACAAACAGGTGCAGGCACTATTTTATTGATTTCAATACCTCTATCCATTCTGGGGGTGATCTGGATGCATTAGCATTGTTAGCATGCTAATGTTTGCATATTAACATATTTTTTTTTGCTATTTTCTTGGGTAGCCACATATATAGTAACACTTACTACGACCATGCTAGGTGTTAGCATGCTAACATTAGCACGTTAACATTGCTAGCATGCGCATAAAAGCAGTTTAGGATTTTCATACATATGAACTTAGTGCTTTCATGCTACGTGTTGCATTTTAACATTAGCATGCTAACATTTTTTAGACACTCCTATTAAGCTAGGTGTTAGCATGTTAACATTCTTTCAGTCATTCAAACCTCATCCACGGTATGTTTAAAATTCATTCATTCTCTACCACTTTTTCCTCACGAGGGTCACAGGGGTGCTGGAGCCTATCCCAGCTGTCTTCGGGCGAGAGGCGGGGTACACCCTGGACTGGTGGCCAGCCAATCACAGGGCACATATAGACAAACAACCATTCACACTCACATTCATACCTATGGACAATTTGGAGTCGCTAATTAACCTAGCATGTTTTTGGAATGTGGGAGGAAACCGGAGAAAACCCACGCATGCACGGGGAGAACATGCAAACTCCACACAGAGATGGCCGAGGGTGGAATTGAACCCTGGTCTACTAGCTGCGAGGTCTGCGCGCTTACCACTCAACCGCCGTGCAGCCCGTTTTCATAAATATGTAGTTAAAATAAATGTAGAACTAATATTTATGGTGTAAATCACAATGGGGCGGGGGCGTCTTTGTGCTTTTCCAGTTTGATATATTAACATTTTCTATAAATGAAACATTTGCATACACCTGCATATACTATAATTAAGATAGATATACTTTATTGATCTCCAAGCTTTAAAAAATGAAAAGCGCATGAGGAAAACTTACCGTGAGCATGGGGGTGGTGAGCAGACCCCACGCAAAAAACTCCAGGAAGATGACCACCACGGCATGGTAAACACTGGGCTCACCGATTCCCTGAGGCTGCACACAACAGACACAATAAATATAATAAATATGCTCATTTCACAATTCTGACTCATTATTATTGTATGATGGGCTCAATAAGTCACTAAACACAATTGTATTTATACCAAGTTTTTTTTTTTAAAAACGTACTCCTTATTAGTCCAATGTACTACATTGTCATAAATGAGGAAGTAAAAGCGGCGAGGCAGAGAATGTGGCGCCAACAACTCCTCCATTGTGTCCCGCCTGCCACAGTCAAACCGCATCAGCCTCCTGATTACGCACCATGCAGCAACCTCATTCTCATCTACCTTTCACTGGCGTGCGGCGTACAATGGAGGTCGGTTGCATGGGTGGGGATAACAATAATTGCAAGCGAGGGCCCCCGCTGGAAGCCCGACACACATATAACTCATTGGCAGTGAATTTAAGTGTTCGTAGTTTTAGTTCATCTTTCTTACAGTAGACAAACATAAGACAAACCGTTTATATAAGTTTTCTACAGTCACAATCAATAATTCAATTAACCGTACAATAAATAAAAACAAACTCCACCATTTTGCATTGACATTTGTAGAAACATGGTTATGGGAAAAATTTGCTTTGGTTAGAGTCTGTTTTGGTTTAAGTCCGACCTTTCCAAGTATGGTTTAATGACGTTATCCAAGGCTCCGCTGTACTTATCTAATGTGCCGTTTCTGTTTACGCCTGCATATCGGCGTTTGTACATAATTCACGTATTTGCGGCCGGCCTCCGAAGTTAGATCTGGCGCTGCCTGTTTAATTGTGTGTTACAAGTAAAACAAACAAGTCAATAAAGCCATGTTCGGTTATTAAATCAGGTTTAAGAACATTAAGTTATAAGTTTTTGCAGTCGTGTCCAATTATGCACATTTTCCATTACATCTGCAAATATGGCATTCATATCGTAATATCCATGCCACTGACACCTGCATACAGGATACACTTCCATACATGATCAGCCAATTAAGACATGGGATACTAGCAGGTTAATTTAAAGGCAATACTACTCCTATTATGATGCATGCAGGTGAAAGTGAAACATAAGTTTTGCACATTCCACATCAACTACACTGTAAATAAGTTAGTTATGCTAGCGTTAGTTGGATTCCTGCAAAAAAAAACTGACTTGTGAAAAGTGTAAATACTTTGGTGGTTACCTTACGTCGTCTCTTCAGCTGTAATTTAGGGAGTTGCAAAGCTGCTACCGGAAAGCTTCGCGCGGACATGACTTGTTTTGACAGCAACTACGCTAAGCTAATGCGCTAACATCAAAACAGCTCCATTGTCACAGTCAGTTTACTCGTCGAGTATGTATGTCGGCTAGTACCCTTTTTTTTGGTCCCCAAAAAAACAAGCACTAATGACACCATTTATGTTAATACGTATGTATAATAAATCAGTTAAAAAATATGTAACATGGAAGTCGGCGATGTGCTTGCTAGCTCCATAGCCGGCTAACGTAAACTGGGCGCCTGTGTCTTTGCCCATCACTCACTTTTGGCTACCGTTGGCTAAACACAAGCTAAACATTAACCACAAAGGGGGGTCGTTGGGTTAATGTGCGTTTCGAAAGCCGCAGCGGCGTGTGTGTGGAGCGTTGTACTATTTAGGAAAACAACCTTAGCAGAGATGACGTGTAAACCAATGGCCAACCTAGCATAGCAAGGCCGCTAAAACCATTAGCCGCCTAGCTAGTTGCATCCAGCGACAAGCTAGCGGTAACATTATTATGCAAGTGTACAAAAACAAAATGGACTGCTTAAAAAAAGCACGCCCAACCACCTCAAACCCAACGACTTTACGGCACGACATATATTTTTCTCAACGAAGTTACCCAAGATAAATAAATATTTAACTCACACTTCCTCCATCTTTTATTATAATTTTCTTGGCCAGAAGAATGCTGCGGTTCAGCCGCTTCTTCTTCTTTTTCTCCCCCGTCATTGTTAACTTATGTCCATTCTTGAGCGTCAGAGGGTCATGGCGCCGCCTAACAAAGGTAAAACAATTACAAATGTCGACTGTTCATCTAATAATATTCGTCGACAGGTAGCATCAGGCTGAACCAACTACGGATGATGATTTCTCATCTCCACCTCGCTTCAAGCCCTCTTCTTCCGGAAGCAAACACAGCTCCGCCCCTCGCAATACAAAGAAAGACTGACGATTGGTTGCCCGCAGAAAAACGGCTTTTGATTGGTTCACGGGAAGTCCGCCGCTCAGGCATTGGTAGTTTACCACACAGCGCGCGGCGGCAAGTGACAAGGCGGAAATGACATAATAGTAGCAAGTCGTGTTTGTTAGCGAAAATTAACAAACAGCCGTTAAAACCCTTTTTTGTCTTTGATATGCTAAAGAATACGTGTCAAAAGACGTTCAAATTCACTTTATGGTGATTTACAAACAATAAACTCAAAAGTTATTGCATATCTTCTTCAATTGATTGAAAAATGGTGAAAAACTGTGTATTGTAAAAGTACCAGATTTCACTCTAACCAGCAAACTAACACCCATAATTGGTAACCATATTAATATTTATTGAGATGCACCTGTACATGCATGGGGTGGAGGCACATAAACACCCACATAGTCGACATTTTAGTAACCAAACAAGGAAAAGTACGTCAGTCTAAAAAACAACAACAATAGGATCAGTCATAGCAGAGAGAACAGTGTTTTTCTACAGTAATCAGCCTCTTTTGTGCACAATCGTACCGTAGTGGCTGTCAATGTTTTTTTAAAGTTCATTCAGGTACCTTAATTAAAAAAAAATGTATGTACAGTATTGAAATACTAATAAAGTCACATGGCGACATAGTGGTACTGTTATTAGTGTGTCCGCTATTAAATACACTGTCCTTTTTTTCCACAGCAGCACCGACAAGATGGTTAAAAGCCACCTCGCCGCCGCCAATGGTGACACATGGAGGCGTTAACTGGCCTCATTATCATCATCATCATCAATGTAAGGAATTTCCAGGTTGTCAAAACTCCCGCTGAAAGTGTTTGTGTTGACGGCAGACGGGTGCGTGGCGTCCTCCCGGCTAGCCTCGAAGCTCTCTGGCTGGACGACATTCGGTTCCGTCGGTTTGTACCGACTTGGCACCTTCGCTGTAGTCACACACACACACGTATGTCACATGACTTGATTATTTTACTTCATGGAACAACGTGTCATACAAATATAGGTCATGCAAAGTCATGCTCGTGCACGAGTGTGCCCATGCAGAGGAAGAAGCGGTTCACCTCAAGCCTAACCCAGAGGAAGGTTGGAACACCTTACCTCCTTACTGACCTTCCGAGTCCAGACTGCCCAGACGCTCGTCCAGACTCTCCGTGCTCATGGATGACGAAGAGTCCAGGATTTCGTTGTCAGAGTTCTCCTGTTCCAAATCGGGTAGCCTACAAGCCAGGTCCAGCCTGCGGAGATGGTGGACTCTTTATAAAAACATCATAAACGCCACACCTCAATATAGGTCGAAAGCTTTTTCTCTTACTTTTCTTGCTTGATGGACCTTATTCTTTCTATCAGAGTCCTCTCGTCGGAATCTGTCTGGTCCGGAACGTTCAGCTCAGAGGGTTTTTCCACAATCTGCAGAGACCAGAGAAGCAAACATGTCATGAAGAACACAGACACCATTTGCTACCAAACATATTTACCACATTTATTTGCTGTTAGCATGCTTACATTAGCATGTTAGCAATGCTAACATCTAAATATGTAGTTAAAATAAATGAAGGATATTTATGGTGTAGATCACAATAAGGAGGGTCGAGTGGTTAGCGCTCAGACCTCACAGCTAGGAGGACCAGGGTTCGATTCCACCCTCGGCCATCTCTGTGTGGAGTTAGCACACTCTGTGTGGTACTCCGGTTTCCTCCCACATTCCATAAACATGCTAGGTTAATTAGCGACTCCAAATTGTCCATAGGTATGAATGTGAGTGTGAATGGTTGTTTGTCTATATGTGCCCTGTGATTGGCTGGCCACCGGTCCAGGGTGTGCCACGCCTCTCGCCCAGAGACAACTGGGATAGGCTCCAGCACCCCCTGCGACTCTTGTGAGGATAAAATGAATGAATGATTATGAAAACATAGCTTAATAGGCGTCTACCTCCGAAAATGTTAGCATGCTAATGTTAGAATGCCAACAACTAGCATGGCCGTAGTAAGTGTTACTATATAAAATAGCTAACTATATAAAATAGCTAACTAAAATAGCAAAATAAAATGTTAATATGCTAACATTAGCATGCTAACAATGCTAGCTGGGATGGGCTCCAGCACCCCCCAGCAACCCTCGTGAGGAAAAAGCGGTAGAAAATGAATGAATGAATGAATCACAATAAGGGGGAACTACGTTACTATGTTTACATTACAGTGAACCACTATCACAAACATAATGTCCCGCCTCCTAAGCCAGAAACCTGCTTACTCGACTCCGCCCCCCAAATTTCCATAATGGATGCTCCTAGAATGATCCGTTTTCTTTGACCGTATGTTACCGTGTTCTGCCTCTTCAGCTTGAGTTGATTGACAGCCAAAGCCTCAGCGTACTCCAACTCCTGGATGTTCTGCAGCTTCTCCTTGTAGCGCCTGAACTGCTCCGTGATGAGGATCTCCACACACCTACATGCGGGCGATACAAAGCAGAAACCGGTCCATACCTGCGGCGAGGGTTCGGTAAAAAGAAAAGACTCACGTGGTCGTCCTCGGAACGTCCTTCATCCCCACAAAGGGGTCATCGTAGTCGGGAGAGCGTAGGATACACGGGGCGAAAACGATAGCGAGGGAGCTCGGGGACATCTTATTGTAATCTTCCTCGTTTGCCACCCTACGGCGACACGCACATTAGCACGTTCCGCATCAAACCACGTCAGGAAAGTGTCTCGTGGTGTTGCGGGGAATTGAAAACGTACCGAACCAGATGGAAGATAAGCCGTTCCAGTGTGTTGTAATTGGCTAGAGGAAGCTCATCCACCTTCTGGTACACTGCCCTGATCCTCTCTGACCTTTCTGGAAGCTCTGCATAAAACAAACAAAAGAGTCGCTAAATTTTAATAATAAATGAATTTCAAAGCGCAATTCAAATGAATGAATATGGACTCACCCACTGCATGCAGGAAGTCCTTGTAAAGACAAAAGGTCATGAGGGGGTCGGGCAGCTCTCTGAGCCACCGTTTCAGCAGGCCTGCCACGGTGTGGATGTGGTAGTTCTCCAGACAGGCCGCCTCGGGGTCTAAAGCCACAACACAAAAGCTACTATAATCAAGGAAAAGTGCACTTTATGGGGGGGGGGGATTTTCATCATTAACAATCCTTATGCGGGCTGCATGGCGGTCGAGTGGTTAGCGCGCATGCCTCACAGCTAGGAGACCAGGGTTCAATTCCACCCTCGGCCATCTCTGTGTGGAGTTTGCATGTTCTCCGGTTTCCTCCCACATTCCAAAAACATGCTAGGTTAATTAGCGACTCCAAATTGTCCATAGGTATGAATGTGAGTGTGAATGGTTGTTTGTCTATATGTGCCCTGTGATTGGCTGGCCACCGGTCCAGGGTGTACCCCGACTCTCGCCCGAAGACAGCTGGGATAGGCTCCAGCACCCCCGCGACCCTTGTGAGGATAAGTGGTAGAAAATGAATGAATGAATGAGTTCTCCTATTTTGTGTGGAAGTGGTAACTTTTTGTCTTTCCGCACCCTTGGCCATCTTAGTATGGAGGTTGCATGTTCTCCACGTGCATGCGTGGGTTTTCTCCGGGTACTCCGGTTTCCTCCCACATTCCAAAAACATGCTAGGTTAATTAGCGACTCCAAATGGTCCATAGGTATGAATGTGAGTGTGAATGGTTGTTTGTCTATATGTGCCCTGTGATTGGCTGGCCACCAGTCCAGGGTGTACCCCGCCTCTTGCCCCAAGATAGCTGGGATAGGCTCCAGCACCCCCGCAACCCTTGTGAAGATAAAATGAATGAATGAGTGAAGGATTATGAAACATACCATGGAAGGCTTTGAATGACTTAAAGAATGCTAACATGCTAATGTTAGCATGCTACACCCTGCATTTATATAAGCATTACCTCTGAAAATGCTAAATGTTAGCATGCTAACATGCTAATGTTATCATGCCAACACCTAGCACCGGAGTATGACAGCTGAAAGTGACGAGGATAGAAAATAGCAACCAAGCTGATGGTTAGCATCTATAAGCTATTATTAGCGTCTAACCCATCTCCATGATCTGATGCAGTTCCCGGGCACGGCAAGCTGAGCCCGACTTGCGGTAGAGGCCCTCGGTGTAGAGCCCGTTCATCTCCACGTGCAGCAGCAGCAGCTCCACCACCTTGGGCACCGGGGTGGTCTTGCTGGTGAGGACGCACACGTGCACCCCGAAATGAAGGGCGCCCGGCACGCTGTCGTCCTTTTTTTTTTTACAAAAACAATTTAAAAAAAAGCATGTTAAGAGTGTGTGTGTTTTAAGTCATGTGATGTGTCTTACCTGCAGGGCGCAGCGTGTTGAGCAGTCAGTGATGATCTTGGTCAGGCATTTCTTGTGACATATCAGCTTGCAGGCTGCAACATAAACGCTGGCATCAAACCGCCTTCCATCCCTCTCCGCATGTCCAAGGCCAAAGGTCACATAAGTCCCCCCCCGTCTCATGCCCGTTACATAAACTTACCACTTTACTCTTGTAATATTACTAATTTTTCCTGGTACATTTATGATGTTATTATCAAAATCTCAGATTATTTCAATACATTTTAGACTTTATTCTTTTTTTTAAAGTTTACAACTTTTTTTGTCATGAATTTATGACTTTTGACGTAAATTTACAACTTTTTTGTCGTAAATTTACTTTATTACTTGTTAATTTATTACAATATTATTGTAATGGTAATGGATTTATTTGATTTGAACATGCATCAGATTACAATTGAATGCATCACATAATCAGTTCACAGTTCCACATGTCCAAAAGGAGTAGGAAGAAGCAAAGCTTATTAAATCCTACCCCTCCATCTGGTACTTTTGCAATCAGTAACTGTTACATTTGTTCACTTCCTGCTTTCCTAATATAGTTTAAGAATTAAAAAAAAATGTTTTTCATTTTTTATAATTTTTTTTAATTTTTTATAATTTTTATTTTATTTTTTATTGTTTTACTTTTTATTTATTTTATTTATTATATGAATTGAATAATATTTATTTATAATTAATAATTTAATAAGCAAATCTTATTAAATCCTACCCCTCCAGCTGGTACTTTTACAATCAGTAACTGTTACATTTGTTCACTTCCTGCTTTCCAAAATACAGTTTAGTTTGTTTTTTTTTCAATTTTTAATTTTTTTGTAGGAAATTTATTACATTATTCTCGTACGTTTACGACTTTTTGTTATACATTTGACTTTATTCTTGTAAATTTACGTATTCATTCTACAATTTTTTTTTTCTCACCAATTTTCTTTTTTTTCTCGGAAATTTACGCTAAGATGTACACTACCACTCAAAAGTTTGGGATCACTTGCAAATTTCTTTGTTTTCCAAATATTTTTTTTTTCATGCATTTCACAAACAATTTTTTCCATTTCACAAACTAAAATGATGATTTTCAAAGAACAATCTACATTTTTGCATAGAGGCCTACTATCAACAACTGTCAGTCCTCTGCATCAATCGCCTGCTATGGCTGCTAATCCAAGTTCATCATTTTATAAGGCTAATAGATGATTAGAAAAGCCATCTAAAAATCTAAACTAAAATCTCTTACCATGCTGTTAACTACTCCCTTCAGAGAGCAGCACAAACTGGGTCTAACAAGGACAGAAAAACGCTGCATATCTGAGAGTGTCTGTGGTGCTGAAACATACCGCTGCACATGTAGGCTTTCTCCATGCCCCAGATGTAGGAGCCACACAGGTCACATGACTGCATGATGTTCACCTGGTAGGTGCTGAAGCGGTGGTCCAGCGGACCGTCGGGCTGAGAAGAGAAGCCACTGCAATGATTCCCTGTGCTTTGATATAACGTTCCATCCACCTGAAAAAGTTCTCAGCTTACACATTTGTCCTTTTTCCTTCTTTTCTTGGTCGTCTTGGAAGCCTGCAAGAAGGCAGAGTCGCCCACAAGTCTTAATTCTCGTCTCCAAGCCGTCTGAGCGACGTGAGAGCAACAATGACCTTGACCGGCTCCGACTCCAACCTCTTCATCTCGCCCCGGATGAAGCCGTCCAGCACGGACTGGAACAGGTTGACCACCAGGGATACTTCGTTCTTCTTCTTGGGGCCGGCCAGGGAGCAGACCTTGCTATGGTAGCCCTTCATCAGGTCCTTGTAGCCGATCTGAGGCTTCTGTGAAGTCATCACGTTTTTTTTTTTTAATAATACCAAACATCTCCCGTGACGCACAACACGCGTGCACTGACCTGCACAGAGAACATGCCCTTGATGGTCTCTCTGAACTGCATGGTGGCGGTCAGGAAGATGCCCTCTGTTTGCGACAGCTCTTTTATTCGCAGTCGCAACTCGTTCACCTGAAAGGCGACATTATTATAATAGCGGGGACGGTGGCAACTTCTCATCGATACTTCACTCACTCATACCGAAAATCTGAAAAATTCCTTCCAACTTAGGAAGAAAAAACATTTCTTCCAACTTTTTGAGTTCTATAGTAATCAGAACATGGGTAACTTTCAGGAAAATATCAGTTCCCAACTAAAAAAGCTAAAAAAAATTTTTTTAGCATAACATTAGGAACTGAACCACGTGTAATGTTATGTTAAAAAAAAAATTTTTTTGTTTTTTTTAGTTGGGAACTGATATTTTCCTGATACTTACCCATGTTCTGATTACTATAGAACTCAAAAAGTTGAAAGAAATCTTTTTCCAGAAGAAAACTCTGCAGTAGGTGCCATGTTTTTATAGCAGCCATAGAAGACAATATTGCAAAAAACTATTTTTTTAGCATAACATTAGAAACTGAACCACATGTAATTCCTAATGTTATGCATTATGCATATGTTTTTTTTTTAGTTGGGAACTGATATTTTCCTGAAATTCACCCATGTTCTGATTACTATAGAACGCAAAAAGTTGGAAGAAATTTTTTCCAGATGAAAACTCGGGAGTAGGTTCCATGTTTTTATAGTAGCCATAGAAGACAATATTCCAAAAGACAATTTTTTTTAGCACAACATTAGGAACTGAACCACGTGTAATTCCTAATGTTATGCTAAAAAAAATGGTTGTTTTTTTTTTAGTTGGGAACTGATATTTTCCTGAAACGTACCCATGTTCTGATACTATAGAACGTAAAAAATTGGAAGAAATTTGTTTTCCAGATGAAAACTCAGGAGTCGATTGCATGTTTCTATAGTACCCATAGAAGACAATATTCCAAAAAACACATTTTTTTAGCATAACATTAGGAACTGAACCACGTGTAATTCCTAATGTTATGCTGAAAAAAGTTTTGTTTTTTTTTTAGTTGGGAACTGCTATTTTCCTGAAACTTACCCATGTTCTGATTACTATAGAACTCAAAAAGTTGGAAGTAATTTTTTTCCAGATGAAAACTCGGGAGTAGGTTCCATATTTTTATAGTAGCCATAGAAGACAATATTCCAAAAAACAATTTTTTTTTTAGCATAACATTAGGAACTGAACCACATGTAATTCCTAATATGCTAAAAAAAAGTTTTGTTTTTTTAGTTGGGAACTGATATTTTCCTGATGCTAAAAAAATGTTTTTTGCTTTTTTTTAGTTGGGAACTGATATTTTCCTGAAACTTACCCATGTTCTGATTACTATAGAACGCAAAAAGTTGGAAGAATTTTTTTCCAGATGAAAACTCAGGAGTAGGTGCCATGTTTTTATAGTAGCCATAGAAGACAATATTCCATGGGCCGCTACTGTAGGGGTCGGATTGTGAATAATGTCTGGGATTGAATGAGTTAATAATGTAGACACACACTCAGTTATATCCTAACATATATCATGTCTGCCCCCCCATTATTATTTTCTCACCTGGTTGCCGAGAAACTCATCCAGGTTGCGTAGTTCTTTGGGATTGGTGATCTCGCGGTCCAGGGAGGCGTTCCACTGCTGGACCCGAGTGGCCCGGCTGATTTTGATGGTCGGGTTGCGACTGATGCGGGCGGAGTGCTGGTTGGGCATGTGGTAGGTTTGAGGCGTGTACCTGGGCAAGGTGACTGAAAGCGGGGGGGGGTGACCGGGTTAAAAGTGCAGTTGCACGGAGTGACCACCAGTGGGCAGCATTACACTGTGATGCTCATTTAAGCAAACAAAAAAAAAAAAGGCATTTGAAGTCATACATACTAGCTTTATCCTGTGAAGGTGTCTCAATGCTGGTGGTTAATTTAGGCGATCGCTTTCGCAGGAATCTACTAAGAAACCAAATTCTGCAGAAAATACAACCTCCATTCAGAAACATGCAAAAAAAAAAACACTTTATGTTTTAGAGCAGGGGTGGGCAAACTACGGCCCGGGGGCCACATCCGGCCCGCCAAGTGTTTGAATACGGCCCGTCCGTTCTTTCCAAAGTATTTCATTTAAACTCAACATACGAACTGGCATCATGGCTTGAGCCAACCTTTTGATGGTTTTATCAATTTTGTTATTTGTTTTGTTATAATATAAAATATTTAAATATAAATATAAAATAATAAATAATAATAGCAGATTGCGTGACACTTTTACAGATACAATAATACCAGGTGGACTGTTACGTGTAAAATATATAGTCTGCCCCCCGTTTTGTTAAATCAATGCGGCCCGCGAGTCAAAAAGTTTGCCCACCCCTGTTTTAGAGTGTTTTTAGTTACTTCTCAGGTGTGGTAAGATGTGATTGGTTAGATCTCTGCAGGCTGGACTCATCATTGGCGCTGCTGGCAGGAAGGCTGAACCGAGACCCGTCCGGTTCCGCAGGGATCTAGAAGAGAAAAAAAAAATGTGGAACCCAAAAAAAATTTTTTTGTACCCCCCACCCGCTGGTAGCCAAGCTCATCTCCCATCACCAGCCCACCTCATGCAGAACCGTTTGACCCAAACTTGGGTGATTATAGCCAGAATATGACCACTAATATGACTACATGACTTGTTTGTATTATTTGGAGTGTAATACTTCAAAGGAAACATGCAATCTGTTGCACTTTAATAGAGCTAGTCTTCTGAAAAAAGAAATTCTGCAGGCATTTAAGCCTTGGCAGAGGTCTGCACGCTTGAATTGAAGAAAAAAAAAACACGTAGCAACAAAGAAGAAATAAATGAATGAGAAGCTTCAGAGACGTTTGCAGGCTTCCTTCTTGCGCTGTCCCGCACACATGCAAGACGTGCATGCACAGCAGCGCCGGCCAAAGCGTGGCCCCTCGGGTCTGTACCTTGACCTGAGATTTGAAGGCGCGGACGTCCACGCTACTGGCTGACGTCTTCAGGGTGGGCGCCCGGGGGCTCATGGGCGGCAGCGGAAAGCTCCAGTACTCGCTCTCCTTGGAGCCGGCAAAGTTAATCACCAAACCGCTACGGGCGTAGGCTAAACGCCGCTTGCGTTTGGGCTTCCTGCGCATGCGTACCCTGACCTGGTGTGTAGGGGGGTGGGGAGGGGGCCGGGAAAGGTGATGAATGAAGTACAACGCTGGGGTGCTGGTTTGACGTACGTGGGGAGCCTGAGGAGGAAAGTTTAGAGGAGTGCTTGGAGAAGCTCTTACCTCACTGGCAGACGGTGAGCTGTCCGAGCCGGAGGAGCTGACCTTGGACAGCTCATCAGCAGACATGGACTTCCCCTTCCGCCTGCGTTGGATGGTAGTAGACATAGTAGACATTATAAAATCTATTATACATAGTAAACATGTTTACGACCTTCTAAATTTGCTTTTAAACATTGTTAGAGCCCTCTAGACATGAAATAACACCCCTATAGTCACCGTTAAACTCCTATTAGCCAATATAGTAGACATAATAAAACCTATTATACATAGTAAACATGTTTACGACTTGCAGAATATGCTTTTAAACATTGTTAGAGCCCTCTAGAAGTGAAATAACACCCCTATAGTCACCTTTAAAGTGCTATTAGCCAATATGGTAGACATAATAAAACCTATTATACATAGTAAACATGTTTATGACCTTCTAAATATGCTTTTAAACATTGTTAGAGCCCTCTAGACATAAAATAACACCCCTATAGTCACCGCTAAACTCCTATTAGCCAATATAGTAGACATAATAAAACCTATTATACATAGTAAACATGTTTACGACTTGCAGAATATGTTTTTAAACATTGTTAGAGCCCTCCAGAAGTGAAATAACACCCCTATAGTCACCTTTAAAGTGCTATTACCCAATATGGTACACATAATAAAACCTATTATATATTAAACATATATTATATGTTACATATTACATATATTATATATTAAACATTGTTAGAGCCCTCTAGACAGACATGGACTTCCCCTTCCCGCGCCAGGAGGGAATGAAAGCCAGAACTCCAACACTTACTGAAAGTCTTTCCGCCTGTGCACTTCTGGACTTGACTCGTCGCTCATCCTGCCCCGCCACCTCTCGCCCTTCTCCTTAAAGCCACGTCCGTCTTTGTAGCGCTGAAGGGGGATGCTCTTCGGGGAGCCGGCACTGCTGTCATCGCTGCCCGCTTTGGGGTCCAAAGGAACGGAGAAGGGTCGGTTGAGGGCTGGTGCACAACCCCGACCGTCGCGACTCTCCCGGCTCCTGCCCCCCTCCTGCGCCGACTGACCGTTGACCGGATCCGTCTGCTCGCTTCTGTTGGGGCTGAGCTCCACTTTGTGCTGCCGCCGCAGTCCTTTCCTCGATACTCTGTTTTAAAACAATGTGTTATCTAAGTGATCGAAGTATTCTTGGTTTTGTTTTTGATCGTTTTGAGCTTTGAATTGGCCTTAGGGTATCAAACACCACTTTCTAAATATGCTTTTTGACATTAGAGATGAAATAACACCCCTATAGTCACCTTTACAGTGCTATTAGCCAATATGGTAGACATAATAAAACCTATTATACATAGTAAACATCTTTATGACCTTCTAAATATGCTTTTAAACATTGCTAGAGCCTTTTAGACATGAAATAACACCCCTATAGTCACATTTACAGTGTTATTAGCCAATATGATAGACATAATAAAACCTATTATACATAGTAAACATGTTAACGACCTTCTAAATATGCTTTTAAACATTGTTAGAGCCTTCTAGACATGAAATAACACCCCTATAGTCAGTTACACTCCCATTAGCCATTATAGTAGACATAATAAAATCTATTATACATAGTAAACATGTTTATGACCTAAATATGCTTTTAAACATTGTTAGAGCCCTCTAGACATGAAGTAACACCCCTATAGTCACCGCTAAACTCCTATTAGCCATTATAGTAGACATAATAAAACCTATTATACATAGTAAACATGTTTATGACTTGCAGAATATGTTTGTAAACATTGTTAGAGCCCTCTAGACATGAAATAACACCCCTATAGTCACTGTTACACTCCTATTAGCAAATATAGTAGACATAATAAAATCTATTATCCATAGTAAACATGTTTACGACTTGCAAAATATGCTTTTAAACATTGTTAGAGCCCTCTAGACATGAAATAACACCCCTATAGTCACTGTTACACTCCTATTAGCCAATATAGTAGACATAATAAAATCTATTATACATAGTAAACATGTTTACAAATTGCAGAATATGATTTTAAACATTGTTAGAGCCCTCTAGACATGAAATAACACCCCTATAGTCACTGTTACACTCCTATTAGCCAATATAGTAGACATAATAAAACCTATTATACATAGTAAACATATTTACGACTTGCAGAATATGCTTTTAAACATTGTTAAAGCCTTCTAGACGTGAAATAACACCCCTATAGTCACCGTTAAACTCCTATTAGCGAATATAGTAGACATAAAATCTATTATACATAGTAAACATGTTTACGACTTGCAGAATATGTTTGTAAACATTGTTAGAGCCCTCTAGACATGAAATAACACGCCTATAGTCACCGTTACACTCCTATTAGCCAATCTAGTAGATATCACATAACTGTCACATAACTTAATACTGCTGGGAGATTTCAACATACACATTGACAATAAAACTCTCCCACTCACCAGAGACTTTCTATTATGCCTTGACAGTTTTGGACTCCATCAATACATCGACTTCCCGACACATACCAAAGGACACACACTGGATCTACTCTGCTGCTCTGGCCTCACCCCCTCCAACTGCACCGCCGACGAACTTCCAATAACGGACCACCTCCTCCTCTCATTCAGCACTACACTCTGCCTCTCCTCAATCAAACCTCCACGTCTCATCTCCTTCAGGAACCTTAAGGACATTAATGTTGACACACTCTGCTCCGAAATATCCTGTATCCCAATCCCGGATTTTCCTTCCAACCCCGATGCTCTCACAGCTCTCTACAACACTGGTCTAAACAACATCCTCAACTCTATTGCCCCTCTGAAAACTCGGACTGTTTCTTTCTCATCATCTGCACCTTGGTACACCCCTGAACTCCGGACAATGAAATCTAAAGGACGACAACTGGAACGGCTCTACAAAAAAACTGGACTCACAATACACAAAAACATATTCAATACCCACATTCTCCATTACAAAGACGCCATTGCACACCGTAAATCTGCTTTTTACTCTGGACTCATCACATCCAACAAAGGAAACACAAAAACACTTTTCTCATTACTCAACAAGATCCTCCAGCCTCCCCACTCTTTACCCCCCCACTTTTACTCAACTGACACCTGTAACTCACTGATGGTATTCTTCAATGACAAAATTAACTTCATTCACCAGCACCTCTGTTCACAACCGCCTCCTCTCCCCACACCTGAACCCTTTCTGTACAGTCAGCCTTTTTCCTCTTTTCAACTCCCCACTGCCTCTGAAATATCTGACATCATCCACAAATCAAAGCCCTCCACATGCCAGTTGGACCCCATCCCCACAATCCTGGTCAAATCCTGCCTCTCCTCTCTGCTTCCTCTCATCTCTGCCATTATCCACTCTTCACTGTCTACCGGTACTGTCCCCCCAGCCTTCAAAACCGCTGCCGTCACCCCAATCCTGAAAAAACCTGGTTCAGATCCCAACAACTTCAATAACCTCCGCCCTATCTCCAACCTGCCTTTCATTTCCAAAATTCTTGAAAAAATAGTCTCCTCTCAACTTCATGCACATCTCACCCTTAACAATCTTTATGAACCCTTCCAGTCCGGCTTCCGTCCCCGTCACAGCACCGAAACTGCACTCATTAAAATCACCAACGATCTCCTCACTGCAGCTGACACCGGTTCACTTTCCATTCTCATCCTCCTTGACCTGAGTGCGGCCTTTGACACCATCTCACACTCCATCCTCCTCAGTAGACTCTCAGAAATTGGCATCACCCACACCCCCCTCCACTGGTTCCATTCTTATCTCACAGACCGCACTCAGTTCATTCAGCTTAAATCTTTCTCCTCCGACCCCTCCCCAGTCACCACAGGTGTGCCCCAGGGCTCTGTCCTGGGGCCCCTTCTTTTCATAACCTACCTTCTCCCCCTCGGCCATATCTTCCGTAAATTTAACATTCATTTTCACTGCTTCGCGGATGACACCCAGCTCTACCTCTCTTCCAAACCCAACTCTACACTCCCACCCCCCTCCCTCACCTCCTGTCTCTCTGAAATAAAATCATGGTTCACCTCCAACTTTCTGAAACTTAATAGCAATAAAACTGAATTCCTACTCATTGGCACCAAATCCACCCTATCTAAAGTTGACTCCTTTTCTCTCTCCATTGACAGCTCCTTAGTCTCCCCCTCCCCTCAGGTCAAGAGTCTGGGTGTCATCCTCGACAGCACTCTATCTTTTCAATCTCACGTCAATAACGTCACCAGGTCTGCTTACTTTCATCTGCGCTCCATTAATCGTCTACGCCCCTCCCTCACCCCCCACACCACCGCCATCCTCGTCCATAGCCTTGTCACTTCCCGCATTGACTATTGTAACGCTCTCCTCTTCGGCCTCCCTCACAAATCCCTCCATAAACTTCAACTGGTTCAGAACTCTGCTGCCCGGATCATCACCAGGACCCCTTCATTCCACCACATCACCCCCATCCTGCAGCAACTCCACTGGCTCCCCGTGACACAAAGAATCACCTACAAAATCCTCCTGTACACCTTCAAGTCCATCCACAACCTTGCCCCCCCTTACCTCTCTGACCTCATCCACACTCTTAAGCCATCCCGTTCCCTCAGATCTTCCTCCTCCATCCATCTCACTGTTCCCTCTGCACGCCTTAGCACTATGGGGAGCAGAGCTTTCAGCCGCTCTGCTCCCCAACTCTGGAACTCATTGCCACCTGACCTCCGTAACTCTGCCACCCTTCCCATTTTCAAATCTCAACTCAAAACCCATCTGTTCAAACTTGCCTATTCCCTCTAACAGTTCCACATGGTCCCCCCTATCCCGATTTCTTGTATGCTTTTATTTATTGTTTGTTGTCTTTTATCTTGTATTTTATATTGGTGTTCTTATCTTCTGTACAGCGACCTTGGGTGTCCTGAAAGGCGCTTTTAAATAAAATGTATTATTATTATTATTATTATAATAAAACCTATTATACATAGTAAACATGTTTATGACCTTATGAATATGCTTTTAAACATTGTTAGACCATTATCAATCATTTCTTCCCTAAATGTGAAGACTCATAATACATGGCGAGTTTAATAGTGTACAAGTATTATCCTTGAGTCATATCAGGAAAACATACCTGATTCTTCCGGGTTGGCCTTTTGTAGAGTTCTCATCATCGGATATCTCCTTCAGTTTCAGCGACCTCTTCAGTGAAGTGCGCCACGCAGTTTGGATCACCGAGGCAGCTTTGTTGCGCTTCTCTGAAAACTCACGCCAACTCCTCTGAAATACCCCACACAACAATCTACTTACAAAGTAGTCAACACAATAAAATCATAAAAAATAGTATATAGAAATCAATCCCTTCCCATATATTGAATGGAGTTGAATATAAATGGTTATATTTCAGCATATCATGAACATTCATTCATTCAATCATTTTCTACCGCTTTTTCCTCACGAGGGTCGCGGGGGTGCTGGAGCCTATCCCAGCTGTTTTTGGGCGAGAGGCGGGGTACACCCTGGACTGGTCGCCAGCCAATCACAGGGCACATATAGACAAACAACCATTCACACTCACATTCATACCTATGGACAATTTGGAGTCGCTAATTAACCTAGCATGTTTTTTTGGAATGTGGGAAGAAACCGGAGTACCCGGAGAAAACCCACGCATGCACGGGGAGAACATGCAAACTCCACACAGAGATGGCTGAGGGTGGAATTGAACCCTGGTCTCCTAGCTGTGAGGTCTCCGCGCTAACCACTAGACCGCCGTGTCGCCCCATATCATGAACATATTGAATCTATTCATGTTTATTCATTTCAGGCCACTTCTGCATTGCATGATGAAATAAAAAGGCAGCTGAATAGATCAATTTCTGGCTGCCCGCCACTAATAAATTTAGACCACCACAGACAAAAAATTGCTTGTGGTTTTTAGGTGTCATGAGGTGTAATTCTCATTTTAGCCACTAGATGGTACTCAAGTATAGTATACGGTGAGACATTAGCTTGAGACATTAGCAATGGGTGTAGCACTTTGGAAATTCCACCTGTATAATAAGCGATGCATCTCTCCTCTGCAGGAAGTGCATCCTCATCAGACAAGCCCGGAACCAGCGCTGGAGGACGATGATGTGACGTATCACTTCCTTGTTGAGGGTGTCCTGGAGAAGCTGCCTCTCTTGTTCTTTAAGGAACACCTGAGTAGGAGGGGATAAATAAATACAGAAACAACAACAACGCACAGCAGGAATCCTCACCTTGCTTTTTCCTATTTGGTAGGTGCCCTGGTCCAAGCCCAATCTAGTGAGCAGGTTGCTGATGTGCTCAGGAGATTCCTTTGCCTCTTTGGGAAGCAACATTCGGAATTTATCAACAAATTCCTGTCAGAGAGACAACATCACAGCTTTTTTTAATGCACTGCAAATCTTATCTTTATCACTTTCTAAATACGCTTTTTGACATTAGAGATCAAATAACACCCCCATAGTCACTGCTACACTCCTATTAGCCAATATAGTAGACATAATAAAACCTATTATACATAGTTAACATGTTTATGACCTTTCAAATATGCTTTTAAACATTGTTAGAGCCCTCTAGACATGAAATAACACCCCTATAGTCACCGCTAAACTCCTATTAGCCAATATAGTAGACATAATAAAACCTGTTATACATAGTAAACATGTTTACGGCCTTCGAAATATGCTTTTAAACATTGTTAGAGCCCTCTAGACATTAAATAACACCCCTATAGTCACCATTACACTCCTATTAGCCAATATAGTAGACATAATAAAACCTATTATACATAGTAAACATGTTTACAATCTTCGAAATATGCTTTTAAACATTGTTAGAGCCCTCGAGACATGAAATAACACCCCTATAGTCACCATTAAACTCCTATTAGCCAATATAGTAGACATAATAAAATCTATTATACATAGTAAACATGTTTACGACCTTCGAAATATGCTTTTAAACATTGTTAGAGCCCTTGAGACATGAAATAACACCCCTATAGTCACTGTTACATTCCTATTAGCCAATATAGTAGACATAATGAAACCTATTATACATAGTAAACATGTTTACGACCTTCGAAATATGCTTTTAAATATTGTTAGAGCCCTCTAGGCATGAAATAACACCCCTATAGTCACCGTTACACTCCTATTAGCCAACATAGTAGACATAATAAAACCTATTATACATAGTAAACATGTTTATGACCTTCTAAATATGCTTTTAAACATTGTTAGAGCCCTCTAGACAAGACATAACAACCCTATAGTAAGTAACTATTACACTCCTATTACCCAATATAGTAGCCATAATAATAAGACATATTAGGCATAATAAACCTGTTTAAGACCTTCTTAATGAATGGGGTTGGGGTCCGGGTGGGGGTTGAAAGTAGGGTTTTAGCTTGGTGTGGGTTACGGTCACAGCAGTAGCCCCTTGCTGGGGATTATTTGCGCCTGTTGTGAGATCATTCAAAGCTGCGATAAAGGTCTGGTGCTTGTGTGTCTCAGCCAACAAAACCAGTGTACAATACTACATATCACCACAATGTCAACCTTGGATGCCTACCTTAAAAGTGTACTTGGCAGCGTAACCCGACTTCTGGACCAGAACCATCTGCAGGATGCCGGTGTAGCGGATTTGCCGGCGCACCAGCTCATCATCAAAGTGTAATTCTTTCTGAAAAAATAAAAAGGACTTACAGATTCATGCAATATGAAATGGTAAACATGAGCAGGTACCTTTTCAGCGTTGGAGCGCAAGCAAAAAATAAAGAAGGGCTCGGCTTTTGCCAAAGTGTCCATCAACTGTGTGAGTGACGCCTGTGACAAGATGACATTGGTGAGCGTTGATGTTCTTGCTATTATACCATCACCCAAAACAAGCATATAATAATTCCAACCTGAAACTGAGCGCAAACTGTAGCAGGTGTTGCATGTGAGACCACATCCACAACATGTCTGAGGGAGCGTAGGTCCATGAGAGTCTGGAAACACACAACAAAGTTTCATTAACCGCAATATCCTCTACAGTACACAAATACAAAATAACCGTCAGAGTTCCGCTTTTATGTTTCCTATCCACTTTCTCTTGTACTCCACATCATTATGAAAGTAAAGGCATTAAGTGGTGATGCACTACCAGGCTACTGGAGACATTTCATTAGGAAATCCAATGAGAACGTGTTTCCAAACTAGTGTATCAACACTTTTTGTACTTTCATAATGATTTTGAACGCATGGGAAAGTAGTAAAAAAAAAAAACAAACTTTATCCACATTATCAAGTACTGTATATTGCACAACACAGCAGCAACAGAACCAATGTGACAACAGCAGTGAGCAGAAAACTGCTACCAGTCAAAAGTTTGGAGACATTTCATCATGTTATTGAATGGAAAGGTGTCTCTAAACTTTTGACTGGTCATGGTTTTCTTCTTACTGCTGCTACAACATTGGTTCTGTTGCTGCTGTGTTGGGCGAAAAGAGTCGACAAATAATTAATATATATCACTATATTGACAGTTACTATGGTACCCATTATGTCATTGGATGGTCATATCACCTCGTACTTCGGTACGTGACGAAACGAAAGTAAACTAAAGTAAATGAAAGTAAACTAAAGTAAACAAAAGTAAAGTATACGAAAATAAACTAAAGTAAATGAAAGTAAACTAAAGTAAACAAAAGTAAAGTAAACGAAAATAAACTAAAATAAACGAAAGTAAACTAAACTAAAGTAAACGAAACGAAAGTAAACGAAACGAAAGTAAACTGATGTAAATGAAACGAAAGTAAACGAAACGAAAGTGAACGAAAGTAAGCGAAAGTAAACAAAAGTAAAGTAAACTAAAGTAAACGAAACTAACCTAAAGTAAACTAAAGTAAATGAAACGAAAGTAAAGTAAACGAAAATAAACTAAAGTAAACAAAAGTAAAATAAATTAAAGTAAACGAAAGTAAACTAAAGTAAACTAAACGAAAGTAAACTAAACGAAAGTAAATGAAAGTAAACGAAACCAAAGTAAACCAAAGTAAACAAAAGTAAATGAAAGTAAATGAAAGTAAACAAAAGTAATGTAAACTAAAGTAAACAAAAGTAAACGAAACAAAAGTAAACTAAAGGAAAGTAAACGAAACGAAAGTAAACGAAATGAAACTAAACTAAACCAAAACTAAACCAAAATATAAACTATACTAGGAAAGCAGGAAGTGAACAAATGTAACAGTTACTGATTGTAAAAGTACCAGATGGAGGGGTAGGATTTAATAAGCTTTGCTTCTTCCTACTCATCATGTTATTGAATGGAAAAGCGTCTCTAAACTTTTGACCGGTCACGTTTTTCCTTCTTACTGCTGCTACAACATTGGTTCTGTTGCTGCTGTGTTGGGCGAAAAGAATCTACAAACAATTAATTTGGAATGCATAATAAATAAATATGTCTCTACAGCCATATTATCAATGTTGCACAACTCAGCAGCAACAGAACCAATGTTACAATAGCAGGAAGTGTACGTATAAGCACCTTTTTACTTTCATAATGGATAGATAAAACATCTATCCATGTTTCTCACTTTCTTTCTCATGCATGCTAAATTATGGAAGATTAAAAAAGTGGTTACATACTACTAGTCAAAAGTTTAGAGACACTTTCCCATCCAGCAACATGCTAAAACAGTTCAAAATCATTCTGAACGTAAAGAAATTAACACTAAACACTTTTTTTGACTGATATTTAACTGATATTTTCCATTTAGGTACATATATGTGCTATGATTTTAGTATTTACAGTCGTTAAGATAGTAAACGTGCAACACTTTACCTTTGGAATGACTTGCTTCTGTCGACCGGCTCTCGTTTTCCTGCAGAAAATCCCAAACATGATGACAAGGCTCCATCACAAAAAAAAACATTTCCTGAAGAATGTCAACCCTTGTTCATGTTTCACTCACTTCCTCTTTTCGAAATTGGCAAAGATGTCCTCAAATATGTCAAGGGGATGTTCGTCAGAGCGATCGAAGGAGAAGTCCAGCGTCCAGCTGTTGCTGTGGACGTCAACAAAACAGTACGCTTACTGGGGCATTTCCATTTCCTAAATATCGATTCAGAATTCAGATATAATGTTGGCTTATCGCACAGTGGTTGAGTGGTTAGCGTGCACGCCTCACAGCTAGGAGACCAAGGTTCAATTCCACCCACAGCCATCTCTGTGTTTATTTGCATGTTCTCCCCGTGCATGCGTGGGTTTTCTCCGGATACTCCGGTTTCCTCCCACATTCCAAAAACATGCTAGGTTAATTAGCGACTCCAAATTGTCCATAGGTATGAATGTGAGTGTGAATGGTTGTTTGTCTATATGTGCCCTGTGATTGGCTGGCCACCAGTCCAGGGTGTACCCCGCCTCTCACCCGAAGACAGCTGGGATAGGCTCCAGCACCCCCTGCGACTCTCTTGAGGATAAAATGAATGAATGATTATGAAAAATAAATGCTAACATGCTAATGTTAGCATGCTACACCTAGCATTTATATAAGTGCCTTGCTCTGAAAATGCTAAATGTTAGTATAAATGAATAGTTTGATCTGGGGCTGCATGGTGGACGAGTGGCTAGGAGACCCGAGTTTGATTCCGCATCTCTGTGTGGAGTTTGCATGTTCTCCCCAGTTTTCTTCGGGTATTCCGGTTTCCTCCCACATTCCAAAAACATGCTAGGTTAATTAGCCACTCCAAATTGTCCATAGGTATGAATGTGAGTGTGAATGGTTGTTTGTCTATATGTGCCCTGTGATTGGCTGGCCACCAGTCCAGGGTGTACCCCGCCTCTCGCCCGAAGACAGCTGGGATAGGCTCCAGCGATCCTTGTGAGGATAAGCAGTAGAAAATGAATGAATGAATGATTATGAAAACATCCCATGGAAGGGAATGACTTAAAGAATGCTAACATGCTAATGTTGGCATGTTAAAATGAATGAAAATGAATGAATGAATGAATGAATGTTGGCTTATACTTAAAGCTCACTTCTGGTCACATGACAGCTGGAAGCCTTTCCAAAAAAAAAAAACAAAAAAACTTTTTCAGGGAACCTGGAATGACGTTTCCGTGTGCATGAAAGGCTGAAAAAAAATACAAAAATTAAAAAATAAATGAATAAAAAAGTTGTTGTTTTGACCTGAAAACGTTTCTGTAGGCCTGTCACGAAAACGGCGAACGCCACAGCCGACAAATATTTCGATTTTTTTATCAGAATGAACATGGTGAGCATGTGAAAACACGGACATAACACATTCCTAAAAGGTGCATGTGGATTCCATTCCACAACATTCCACACACAGCATAATGTAATTTGCTCCTATAAATCCCACCTTTTGATTCCTGTGTCTGAAAATCTATCATACATGGATGAAATAGTGTGTCGGAACACGTGCATGGAATTTTTTCTACAAACACCACATTTCACCCCTTGCTAGCAAATGATCAATGTCGTACCTGGAAAGCCTCTGCTTTATGTCTTTGAGGGATTTGCGTGACGAGCGTCTGGCGCCCACTGAGGTGACAAAACACAAAATTTCACAACTCCTCCATCTCCACTTTCAAATACATACAGGTTCCACTTTCCGGCTAAATACTCACTCTTCTCGGCGTACTGGCGCCCCAAGCCCTTGAATACCGCCAGGATGCGGATAGTGGCTCGGAGCACGCCCCAACGGAATAAAGCCTCCGGACTGGATGTGACCAGGTGATGCAGGAATGATCGCTCGCTGCTCCGTAGAAGCCGTGCCACATCCGGCTGCATGTGATCCGTGTTCTTCTGTCGGAAACCCTGTGGAACACCACAAATTGTCATTTGTCTGGAGTTTTATTTATGAAGTTTAAGTACAGTCGGGGGCGGCACGGCGGTGTGAATGGTTGTTTGTCTATATGTGCCCTGTGATTGGCTGGCCACCAGTCCAGGGTGTACCCCGCCTCTCGCCCAAAGGCAGCTGGGATAGGCTCCAGCACCCCTCCCCTGGTTGGATTTTGTTGATGAAGAACATAGTCTCTGTTTTGCTTCTCAAAACAATATGCGTTCAAAAGAGTAATATGTGTGTGTCATATCCGCAGTGTTGGGCAAGTTACTTTAAAAAAGTAATTAGTTATAGTTACTTCTCCAAAAAAGTTTTTTTTCGGGGACATAATGTACATTCGGCTGCACGGTGCTTTAGTGGTTAGCGCGCAGACCTCACAGCTAGGAGACCCGGGTTCAATTCCACCCTCGGCCATCTCTGTGATGGAGTTGTTGAGTTGATGCATGTTCTCCCCGTGCATGCGTGGGTTTTCTCCGGGTACTCCGGTTTCCTCCCACATTCCAAAAACATGCTAGCTTAATTAGCGACTCCAAATTGTCCATAGGTATGAATGTGAGTGTGAATGGTTGTTTGTCTATATGTGCCCTGTGATTGGCTGGCCACCAGTCCAGGGTGTATCCCGCCTCTCGCCCAAAGACAGCTGGGATAGACTCCAGCACCCCCTGCGACTCTCGTGAGGATAAAATGAATGAATGATTATGAAAACATCCCATGGAAGGCTTTGAATGACTTAAAGAATGCTAACATGCTAATGTTAGCATGCTACACCTAGCATTTATATAAGTGCCTAGCTCTGAAAATGCTAAATGTTAGTATAAATGAATAGTTTGATCTGGGGCTGCATGGTGGACGAGTGGCTAGGAGACCCGAGTTGGATTCCGCATCTCTGTGGAGTTTGCATGTTCTCCCCAGTTTTCTCCGGGTACTCCGGTTTCCTCCCACATTCCAAAAACATGCTAGGTTAATTAGCGACTCCAAATTGTCCATAGGTATGAATGAGAGTGTGAATGGTTGTTTGTCTATATTATGTGCCCTGTGATTGGCTGGCCACCAGTACAGGGTGTACCCCGCCTCGCGCCCGAAGACAGCTGGGATAGGCTCCAGCACCCCCGTGATCCTTGTGAGGATAAGGAAGAAAATGAATACATAAACTTAGTGCGGAAGAAGGACAAAGACGCCAAAAATGTACCACTTCCACACAGAATGGGTGAAAAAAAGCTTTTTTCACTCTTTCATGTCAGACTCTGCATGCACGGCAGTGCTAGTTAAGGTAATGTAATGTAAGGTAATGCTGGGTAATGTCTCATCATCATTACTGACACCTAGTGACCAGAATGTGATCGTTATCATTCCAGATATGAATGTGAGTGTGAATGGTTGTTTGTCTCTATGTGCCCTGTGATTGGCTGGCCACTAGTCCAGGGTGTACCCCGCCTCTCGCCCAAAGACAGCTGGGATAGGCTCCAGCACCCCCCGCGACCCTCATGAGGAAAAAGCGGTAGAAAATGAATGAATGAATGAAGTACAGTCGGGTCAACAGAGTAAGGTTCCCTGGCTAACAATGACATAAAAACGCCATATGATGTCTTATCACATACTACAGTATTAATTGGCCCTGTACCCTAGAAACTGCCCATGAATGATACGGCATGCCCAGCCGGGAAAAGGCCCCGGGGCAGACCGAGGACACGCTGGAGGGATTATGTCTCACAGCTGGCCTGGTAACGCCTTGCTGTCCTCCCGGTGGAGCTGGAGGAAGTGGCCGGGGATCGGGAAGTCTGGGTTTC
This sequence comes from Doryrhamphus excisus, assembly GCF_030265055.1. Lineage (NCBI taxonomy): Eukaryota > Metazoa > Chordata > Actinopteri > Syngnathiformes > Syngnathidae > Doryrhamphus > Doryrhamphus excisus. The sequence goes on from NC_080468.1 coordinate 14,816,559, forward strand.
CCTACTAAGACTGCTCCCCCCCCGCGACTCCGACCCGGATAAGCGTAGGAAAATGGATGGATGGATGGACCTTGCTAAACTGGTGGAAGTACCAGTGAGGTCATTGACCTGGCTAACTACGATGATGCTGCTTCGCTTCCACACGGCGTTCGCTAACCATATATGTTACATGCATTACCTTGATGCAATATTGAATGCTGCCAGCAAAGTGCTGAATGACAAACAGCGACTCGGAGTCAATGGAGGTCGCAAAGAGCGAGTTGTCCTTGAGCCGCAGCTTCAGCTTGTCCAACACCGCCTCGTCGGTTGATTGAGGGATTCTACCAACAAAACGCACAATTAGGAAAACACTTGTTCGGTTTCACGGTTATTCGCTCGTTACTTACGTGCTCTGCTCATCCAGCACGGGGAAGAGTCCGTCGCTGATCAGTTGAACGCATCGGCTGTTGTCGCTGTAGTCAAAGCTGTGATAGGTGATGCCCTCCGACGCATAGTCTTCCTGTAAAACGCTCACGTTGCGTCACATGTTCATCACGTCGAACATCAGCGTCACCATCGCCATCGAGACCTACTTGCTGAAGTTGGAAGATCTGCTGGTTCGTGTAGCAGTGAAGCTTCTCATTGCTGTAGTTGATGCACAGCTGCTCAAAGCCGTTTGTCTGCAGGTTCTCCAGGCCAAACAGATCCAGGACGCCGATGGACAAACACTGGGAAAAATACATACGCAAGACTCCGTAACGTAACACGACATACCGTATTTTCTCGACTATAAGTCGCTCAAGGCCAAAAATGCATAATTAGGTCGAAAAAAAAAAAACATACATAAGTCACACTGGAGTATAAGTCACATTTACGGGTAATTTATTTTACACACTACTTAGCTGTGAGGTCTGCGCGCTAACCACCCAACCGCCGTGCCACCCATAAAGTAAAATACAATCTTAAACTATATTAGGAAAGCAGTTTAATTTATATGTTCAATTTACTACAAAAAAAATTAAAAAAAAACAAAAAAAACAACCCTAAACTGTATTTTGGAAAGCAGGAAGTGAACAAATGTAACAGTTACTGATTGTAAAAGTACCAGATGGAGGGGGAAGATTTAATAAGATTTGCTTATTAAATTATTAAATAAATATGATTAAATTTATATAATAAATAAAATAAAAAAATAACAAAAAATAAAATAAAAACAAAAAATAAAATGAAAAAATTATTAAAAATAAAAAACATAAAAATAATAAATAAAAAATAATAACTTAAACTATATTAGGAAAGCAGGAAGTGAACAAATGTAACAGTTACTGATTGTAAAAGTACCAGATGGAAGGGTAGGATTTAATAAGATTTGCTTATTAAATTATTAAATAAATATGATTAAATTTATATAATAAATAAAAAATAACAAAAAATAAAATAAAAAACAAAAAATAAAATGAAAAAATTATAAAAAATAAAAAACATAAAAATAATAAATAAAAAATAATAACTTAAACTATATTAGGAAAGCAGGAAGTGAACAAATGTAACAGTTACTGATTGCAAAAGTACCAGACGGAGGGGTAGGATTTAATAAGCTTTGCTTCTTCCTACTCCTTTTGGACATGTGGAACTGCGAACTGATTATGTGATGCGTTCAATTGTAATCTGATGCATGTTCAAATCAAATAAAACTATTAAAAATAATAATAATAATTACAAAAAAATGAAAAACTTTTTTTATTAAATTAAAAAAATAAATAAAAATAACGTAAATTATATTAGGGAAGCAGGAAGTGAACAAATATAACAGTTACTGATTGTAAAAGTACCAGACGGAGGGGTAGGATTTAATAAGCTTTGCTTCTTCCTACTCCTTTTGGACATGTGGAACTGTGAACTGATTATGTGATGCATTCAATTGTAATCTGATGCATGTTCAAATGAAATTAAACCATTACCATTACCATATTACAAATGTAAGCTAACTTAACATAAGGTAATGTAACATACTACATGACATAGACGACATACTAGTACTAGTACTTAGTCATGTGATCATGTGACTTACGCAAGCAGACTCCTCCATATCACGCCTGTTGAGCAGAGCGTGGTTGATGTGAAGGACGATCCAGTCAAACAGGGCGGCGTATAAAGACTTTGCCATGGAGTCCCGTGCAGCCGTGGCCTCCAAACAAGAAATATTCATACAACTCCAGTTCCATATGTCAAAGTCAAGTGAATGCTTTATTAAGTACCTTTTCTAGCGTGTATTGTGAAACCACCGTTGCATCGTCGCTGGAGACTCTCCTCTCGGTCAGAGTCTTTACAAGTTGCTCCTTTTTCACCTGGAAGGAAAAAATTCACCATTATTTTCTGGCATCAGACTGATAAGAGTAAGATTCTGTCCAAATAGAGCATCTTTGGCTATATCTACATTTTCCAAATACCTTGAGAAGCTCCGACAACGTGGACAAAACATCCTCTGGTCCAACCTCCAGAGCTTGGCTGTTCTCCCCCAGAGTGAAGTTGACATTGCCCAAAAGCAAGATGGCAGAGAGAGTGGAAAATATGCTGCACACATACACAAACGCACTTTCAATCACAATGTCGTGTACATTTCAAGTTCATGTTTATGAATGCAAAACACAAAGAAACAAGCTAACAAGAGAGATAAACAAGCTAACAAGCTAATAAGCGAGATATGGAGCTAAAGCGGCCATCATGCGGTCACTCAGCATCAGCAGGCGGCTAACTTGGAAGAACATGTGCTACATTTTTCTCCGGCTCGACCGGACGAGCTCGGACATGTCGCACACGGCAGGATCGACGGCAGAAACCGAGTGAGTCTTCGTCCTGGTGGGGTGCTTTTTCCTCACAATGGAAGCGCCAAGTTCCTTTTTGTGAAGATACTGACTAGCTTTCTTGGTGTGCCTTCAACCTTTAGCTTGAGCTGCAGGAGTTACATTGTCTCACACACGTACTGTTTCTTGGTGGAAGGCAAGAAGCCAACCATCTCCATGGCTTGATGGAGCCTCTTGTATGCTTGTCCCAGCTTCACCTCATCATCCAAGTGGAGGTCTTCCTGAAGAAACAAGGACATGAGATACTATGACAAACCGTGTTTGGTTTCTTTTTGCGAGTGTCAGACAAACAAGGTTGCTATTCGGTTTTTCTGCTTTGCAACAACGTAAACAGGAAGAAGGTTTCCTGTATAGACGAGTGTGAAAAACAGCGCTAATAAAAAACCATAATGTAATGTACAACACTGTACACACCAGTCATAAGTTTGTGGACACTTTCCCATTCAATAACATGATGATGATTGGTAGCAGTTTTCTCCTTACTGCGATTACAACATAGGTACTGTTGTTGCTGTATTTTTTTTTCCTACCTTCTCATGCAGTCCAAATCCAAGTCCAAATGTGCTATATATATCACTATACAGTTACTATGGTACCCATTATGTCATTGGATGGTCATATCACCTCGTACTTAAAATACAAAAGTACAAAAATAAATATAATAAATAAAAATAAAAATAAAAATAAAAATAAATATAAAAAATAAAAATAAAAATAAAAATAAAAATAAAAATAAAAATAAAAATAAAAATAAAAATAAAAATAAAAATAAAAATAAAAATAAAAATAAAAATAAAAATAAAAATAAAAATAAAAATAAAAATAAAAATAAAAATAAAAATAAAAATTTTTTTTTCCTACCTTCTCATGCAGTCCAAATCATTATCAAAGTACAAAAAGTGGTTATAAACATGCAGTCAAAAGGTTTGTGGACACTTCCCAATTCAATAACATGATAAAATGTCTCCAAACTTTTGACTGGTAGCAGTTTATTCCCTTATCGCGATTACAACATTGGTTCTGTTGCTGCTGTGTTGTGCAATATTCTTATAATGTGGTCAAAGTTTTTTTTCCCTACTTTTTCATGCAGTCCAAATCATTATCAAAGTACAAAAAGTGGTTATACACTTGCAGTCAAAAGTTTATAGACAATTTCCCATTCAATAACATGATAAAATGTCTCCAAACTTTTGACTGGTAGCAGTTTATTCCCTTATTGCTGCAGTTTATTCCCTTATTGCTGTTCTGTTACCAAAGTCTCTGCCAGATCGGGACTGGCATGCACCGCCATGGGTGCTACGGGTTCTCGGAGCGTGTGCCTGAATACAGTGCACCTTGCTGGGCCACAGCAGGTGTCTCCTCCCCCTTCGCCTGACAGTAGTGATGTGGTAGTACTAATGTCGTGATATGAGATATCAATGATTATCAGTGAGATAAGACAAGAAATCGAAGCTATTAAAAGGTCATGTGACTGACGCCATGCTGTTGCGTGGAGATGCCGTCCTGTTGACCTTGCAACATCTACCCACAAGGTCACACAGGTATTTTAGTGGGCGGAGGCTACCTGCTTGAGGTAGAGATAATCCTGAGGCGGTAACAGACGGAACTCCTCCTGCTCGTCTTTGGACGCTCCCACCAGCAGATAGTAGAAGACATGGTAGTTCCTGCGGGGGTCAGAGGTCACAGGTGCATGGTTAACCAACAGTAAGGCATCATAAGGTGTGGTTATTGCAGCAAACATCCGTATGTAGTATGTATGTATGTATTTATGTATGACGCTTACCTCTCCCGCTTATCTCGGCCAACCAGGCGGCACGTTTCAAGCAGGTACTTCTTGATAACCGCCCTGGAGAGACAAGACCATTAGCAATTTGTTTTTAGAATGCCTGATTGCCGCCAGGTATCCAAAAGCGCTTACCCTCGAATCACGCCGCTCTCCAGATAGTTGAGTTGGATAAATTTCCCGAAGCGACTGGAGTTGTCGTTCTCTTGTGTCTTTGCGTTGCCAAAAGCCTGTTGGAGACACAGGAAATCGTTTTTTTTATTTTTTAAACCAACGGTACAATGTCTATCGATGGGTGCTGCTGTTTTGGTTAGCAACATAATAATTAGCCATTCAATGTCCGATAGAGACTATGAACTGAGGTAGTCACAGCTAATTCAGGCTCAGTGCAAACCACCTCAGTGCAAACCACCTCCCCTGGTGCGAGTCTTTGAGTTCTTACGTTGTAAAAAAATATGCTGGAAACCTTATATTACAAATATACAACATACGTAAAGTGGCCAAAAATATTTCAATATTGAACAAAGCAAAATTTGTTTTCAATCAGAAAAATCACTCCACACTCTTTATTGCTCTCTGGTTCTACCATATCTTACTTATTGTGTGGAAAAATATGGGCTAATAACTATAAAAGCAATCTTCACTCGCTAAATGTACTGCAAAAAAAAAAGTCAGTAAGGATAATTCATAATGCCGCCTACAGAGAACATACTAACTCCTTATTTCTAAAATAACAAATACTTCAACTTGCTGATATAGTTCATCTTCAAACAGCTAAAATAATGCATAAGGCTAAAAATAACAAATTAGCTAAAAATGTCATCCAATACTTCTCTACAAGAGAGGAGAAATATGATCTCAGGGAAGAACTACATTTAAATAAAACGCTTATATGCTAGGACTACGTTATGCTAGCCATAGCATTTCAGTATGTGGAATCAAACTATGGGATGGATTGAGTAAGACCCTCAAACAATGCACAACGATGAGCCAATTCAAGAAACAATACAAGCAGTTGATGTTTGCTAAATACAAGGATGAAGAGTCTTGAACCAGTCATGATGTGCTATATATATAAAATAAAATAAAAAATAAAATAAAAAATAAAATAAAATCTTAACCTATATTAGGAAAGCAGGAAGTGAACAAATGTAATTAAATTAAATTAAAAACAAACTTAAACTATATTAGAAAAGCAGGAAGTGAACAAATGTAACAGTTACTGATTGTAAAAGTACCAGATGGAGGGGTAGGATTTAATAAGCTTTGCTTCTTCCTACTCCTTTTGGACATGTGGAACTGTGAACTGATTATGTGATGCATTCAATTGTAATCTGATGCATGTTCAAATGAAATTAAAATTGTGAGGTCACTTCCTCACAGGTTACAGTCGGCATCGGTCATACAAAAAGGCTGTGTGTCAGTGAATGCCCCTTGTGTTCTTGTCTGCTGTATTGGTTTTCTACATTGCCATCTTAGAACAGAAGGACTTGAGACATAACGTGCCAGCAATCCGACACACAGCTGCAGATATCTGCAGGAAGTCAGTAGATATCTGAGTAACTGGTACGGAGCGTGCAGTAGGAACGTCATGTTTAGCTCACACACACACGCGACCAGGCATCTGTTCTGCTGACTTCAGATCAGCTTCCTTTTCCAACCGTTAAGCCGCCCCCCCCCCCCCCACACCCCCAAAGGAGGCCCGCTGTTGTTCCTCATTCCAGCAGCTGCATTGCTGAGGGTCGTGTCTTAACAGGCCAAAGCCATCACACGCTGGAAGGTACACACTCAACCTCCTTATGCTTCATTAGCCTCACCATCATGAATCCACACACGGATAGGCGGGAATTTAAAAACCGGTTGGGGAGGAAGGTGGAATATGTGGCGTTTATAGCGAAGGAGACGAGGATTCAGTTGAGAGATGACACTCTCATGATGTAATGGTAATGGTAGTATTTGATTTGAACATGCATCAGATTACAATTGAATGCATCACATAATCAGTTCACAGTTCCACATGTCCAAAAGGAGTAGGAAGAAGCAAAGCTTATTAAATCCTACCCCTCCATCTGGTACTTTTACAATCAGTAACTGTTACATTTGTTCACTTCCTGCTTTCCTAATATAATTTAAGTTTTTTTTTAATTTAATAAAAAAATGTTTTTCATTTTTTTGTAATTAAATTTTTTTTTATGGTTTTATTTGATTTTAACATGCATCACATAATCAGTTCACAGTTCCACATGTCCAAAAGGAGTAGGAAGAAGCAAAGCTTATTAAATCCTACCCCTCCATCTGGTATTTTTACAATCAGTAACTGTTACATTTGTTCACTTCCTGCTTTCCTAATATAATTTCCTTTTCTAAAATGTTTTTTTTTATATCATCCTAATTCAAAGACAACAACAAAATCCAAAAACATTATATAACATTATTATATAAACATATTTAAAATTTTATCACATTTTCTAAGAATTGCATTTAATGTAATTTAATTTTATTAATATTTTATTGACTTATATAACAAAATAAAATAATTTTATAATTATTTAAATTTAATAAAAATTATAAAAATTATAAATTGTATAATTATAATAATTTTATAATTAAATGTTATAATTAATTTTGTAATTTAAATAATTATAACAAAATATACAATATAAACATACAAGTTTTGGAAGAGTTTGGAAACCTCCTCTGGACTTTTACTGTTTCATTTTGGATGTCTTTTGTGATCCATTATCTATTTGCTGGAATTTCAGGACTTTTTCCTGGTAAATGATTTATCAATGGTAAATGATCCACATGGTGTATACATACAGTACATACTGTACTCCATTGCCAACCCCGAGTATGCACAGAGTAGCCTTCAAATGAAGCAGCAGACGGCAATGACGACGGAAGGTGAGAACTCGACAAACCCGACCGAGCCTGTCGTGACACGTGTTACCTCCGGGACAACGCCCTGCTTGACGCGCATGCATTCCCACTCCCGTGGAGATCAGGTCAGCTCTCCCGAAACGCAACACAATGCGACGGGCTCAGTGCACGAGCTCAGTGAGCTGCGGGCCTCTGAGTCATCAGAACGAAAAGGGAATCCTCGCAGTGAGACAAAAGCAGCAGAATTCCATCGGCTTGTAAACACGCAGCTCGGCACCATTGTCCCGGTTAAGATGTGGTTGGTTGGTGGAGAAGAAGCGGCAAAGATGTTGGATGACGGCCACACCGCAACCAACCACAAATTTAAGTCATTTCCTGTACAGTTCAAAATGTCGATGATAGCCACAGTTTGACTCTGGAACAGATGATTTCACTAGAATGAAATAAGATCTATTAAGAGCTTTTAGAGCCAATCACTTTTTCCACACAGGAACATGGAGCTTTGGGTTTGTTTCATCCCTTCAGAATAAAAGTTTCATTGAAAAAGTGCATCAAGTGTATATTAATATTTACATTTGTTTGTTAATCTGAAACATTTAAAAGGGGAAATGCTATGCTCATTTTTCAAGTGGACTCCCATAGAGCTTCACATAAAGCTTTCTAGATCTTTCATAATCTGCACCTATTCAAACTGGATTTCCTTGAATTTCCTAAATTTTCATTTTATCCACCCTTTGCGCCTTTGATCCCACTCAGAGTTTGGACGGCTTGTACCCGGGAACGCCGGGTTGTCATCTGTACTTCATTTTCCTGTACAGTTCAAAATGTCGATGATAGCCACAGTTTGACTCTGGAACAGATGATTTCACAAGACTGAAATGAGATCTATTGAGAGCTTTTAGAGCCAATCACTTTTTCCACACAGGAACATGGAGCTTTGGGTTTGTTTCATCCCTTCAGAATAAAAGTTTCATTGAAAAAGTGCATCAAGTGTATATTAATATTTACATTTGTTTGTTGATCTGAAATATTTAAAGGGGACATGCTATGCTCTTTTTTCAAGTGGACTCCCATAGAGCTTTCTAGATCTTCCATAATCTGTACCTATTCAAACTGGATTTCCTTGAATTTCCAAAATTTTCATTTTATCCACCCTTTGCGCCTTTGATCCCGCTCAGAGTTTGGACGGCTTGTACCCGGGAACGCCGGGTTGTCATCTGTACTTCATTTTCCTGTACAGTTCAAAATGTCGATGATAGCCACAGTTTGACTCTGGAACAGATGATTCCACAAGACTGAAATGAGATCTATTGAGGGCTTTAGAGCCAATCACTTTTTCCACACAGGAACATGGAGCTTTGGGTTTGTTTCATCCCTTCATAATAAAAGTTTCATTGAAAAAGTGCATCAAGTGTATATTAATATTTACATTTGTTTGTTAATCTGAAACATTTAAAGGGGATCTGCTATGCTCATTTTTCAAGTGGACTCCCATAGAGCTTCACATAAAGCTTTCTAGATCTTCCATAATCTGTACCTATTCAAACTGGATTTCCTTGAATTTCCTAAATTTTCATTTTATCCACCCTTTGCGCCTTTGATCCCACTCAGAGTTTGGACGGCTTGTACCCGGGAACGCCGGGTTGTCATCTGTACTTCATTTTCCTGTACAGTTCAAAATGTCGATGATAGCCACAGTTTGACTCTGGGACAGATGATTTCACTAGAATGAAATAAGATCTATTAAGAGCTTTTAGAGCCAATCACTTTTTCCACACAGGAACATGGAGCTTTGGGTTTGTTTCGTCCCTTCAGAATAAAAGTTTCATTGAAAAAGTGCATTGTGTGCACTTTGGTTGTGTTGGCTAATATTTACATTTGTTTGTTGATCTGAAACATTTAAAAGGGGGCCTGCTATGCTCATTTTACAAGTGGACTTCCATAGAGCTTCACATAAAGCTTTCTAGATCTTCCATAATCTGCACCTATTCAAATTAGATTTCCTTGAATTTCCTTTGAATTTTCCCGCTCAGAGCTTGGACGGCTTGTACCCGGGAACGTCGATATAAGGAAACCCGGCTCACTGTGAAGTGACAGGTAGCCGTGTTCGAAAAAATTCTTTTTGGCATCCCAAACTTTTTTCAGGGTTCACTTCCAAATATTTATACCTCATGATCTGAAACTAGGGGAAACGATTGGAGTCGTTGTCATCTGTACTTTCTGTTTAGGAGCAGAAGTGATGATTAAACGTGCCTCCAAAAAGAGGATCTGAGACAAGATGGCGGTTAGCACATACTACATGTGTAAAAAAAAAAACAAAAACAAATCAGTGCAGGAAAAACAAACTTGTAGTTATCAACTTGTAAAGTAGTAGACATTATGTTCCATCTATTATAATTACCAGTCTCTAAGCCGCTACTTTCTTCTCTAATATTGAACCCTGTGACTTATAGATTAGTGCGGCTAATATGTGATCATGTTCTAATCGGGTGAACTCGCCTATGCTTCAAAACTACCGCTAATTGTTTAAATATGTATTCCGGAAAACGCTACTACTTACATAGTTGGCCATAAGTTCAGGAAACCACCTTTATGCCAAACAAAGAGGAGGACACGAAAAGAGAGAGAGGCCGACAAAGTGTGTGATGAAGGAATTCTGACATGAAAGAGGAATACTTTCACGATTTAAGCTCCCAATCACAGGGCACATATAGACAAACAACCATTCACACTCACATTTCATACCTATGGACAATCTGGAGTCGCTAATTAACTTAGCATGTTTTCGGAATGTGGGAGGAAACCGGAGTACCCGGAGAAAACTGGGGAGAACATTCAAACTCGGGTCTCCTAGCCACTCATCCACCATGCAGCCCCAGATCAAACTATTCACTTATACTAACATTTAGCATTTTCAGAGCTAGGCACTTATATAAATGCTAGGTGTAGCATGCTAACATTAGCATGTTAGCATTCTTTAAGTCATTCAAAGCCTTCCATGGTATGTTTTCATAATCATTCATTCATTCATTTTATCCTCATGAGGGTCGCAGGGGGTGCTGGAGTCTATCCCAGCTGTCTTCAAGTGAGAGGCGGGGTACACCCTGGACTGGTGGCCAGCCAATCACAGGGCACATATAGACAAACAACCATTCACACTCACATTCATACCTATGGACAATTTGGAGTTGCTAATTAGCTTAGCATGTTTTTGGAATGTGGGAGGAAACCGGAGTACCCGGAGAAAACCCACGCATGCACGGGGAGAACATGCAAACTCCACACAGAGATGGACGAGGGTGGAATTGAACTCGGGTCTCCTAGCTGTGAGGTCTAGGTGCCAAATGTGTAAATGTGCAAATATACCAGTGTACAGTGACAGTTATGATGTCGTCACTACCAACAGCACTAAATTCATCACATAGCAACTTAACACCCAAAAGGTGCACCTGATACAAACATGTATCAGGTAGACCCTAGACTGGTGGCCAGCCAATCACAGGGCACATATAGACAAACCATTCACACTCACATTTCATACCTATGGACAATTTGGAGTCGCTAATTAACCTAGCATGTTTTTGGAATGTGGGAGGAAACCGGAGTACTCGGAGAAAACCCACGCATGCACGGGGGGAACATGCAAACAAGGCAGAGGGTGGAATTGAACTCGGGTCTCCAAGCTGCGAGGCCTGCGCACTAACCACTCATCCACCGTGCAGCCCCTCCGAACATGTAATGAATGCACATAAGTGACTTTGTGGCGTGCATCACATTCTTCTTCTGTTACTTCATACAAGCCAGTCACCTGTATGCTGCTTATTCCACTAATTTCCTGATCTATGGTTATCATCACACTTTTTACTCTTTGCTATTACTGGTGGCAGAATCCTGCACACGGAAAACGTCAAAATAGCAGAACAACCTTATAAGGCTGCTGGAATCTTGAGGTCACTTTCCATCAGCTACATAAAAAAGTGAAAGCAAAACCAAAACCAGAATTGACGGGATTCCACAAGACAACTTGACCGCCTACCTCGAGTACGGGGCTGGCTCCCAGGACGGTGCGCTCCATGCCACTGGAGTACGTTTGTTGACTGAGCGCCGTCAGGCAGTGGATCAGATAGCTGCCGCTTTCCGTTTTCCCGGATCCGCTTTGGCCGGACATAACGATGCACTGGTTCGCTTTCCGGGTCAGCATGGCTCTGTAGGCCAGGTCGGCCATAGCGAATATATGCGGACTGAGCTTGCCCAGCGGTTGATTCTCGTACATTTTGACGTACTTGGGGTTGTAGTACAACGGTAGGAACTTGTTGGGATTGAGCGCCAGGAGGATGTTGCTGGCGTACGTGTAGATTTTATGCTTCTGGAAGCGTTGGCGTAAGACCTCCAAGATGGAGTCCTCGGTCACAGTGGGGAGGTTACACAGATCATCATAGTCCTCCTTATTGCTTTCCACTTGGGCACCACCATTTGTGGCCTCCTCCAGGATGAAGTAATACCCCATTCTCTCGGGGTGCCACTTCTGGGCACCCTTAGGCCACATCAGGACCCGCTCCAGTGGGAAGTCGGCATCCTCCAGTAGCAGCTTCTCCTCACGGCCGCTCTTCCTCACCTCCAGTAGACTATACGCCCGATCGGTGTCCAGCCCCAGGGTGACCACTGCATTGGAGATAACCGCCCTGGCAGTGTCCCCGGCGCTGATCTGGAGCGGGCAATAAGCGGGCGCAGTCTGGGGCAACCGGGGGGAAATCTGCACGACACGGGCCTCTCCATCAGAAGTGCTCATCCTGATAAAAGGGAAGAAAAGCTCAGCAGGATCCGACAAGCAAACTTGACCGCCACCATTATTTCACAACAATGTAAAAACTCATTTGTTGTCAATCCCTAAGTATCACAAGTACACAATATTCAATTAAAGCAGATTTTAACCTCTAAAGTACGCAGGGTGCGCGTTAAAATACTTTCACCGTTATCTGGTGTACAAATATATATTTTATTTACTTTGTCTGGTTATATCTCAGCGACAATTAACCCTTTAAAGAAAACACACCCTTACTTTCTTTACGTCAGCTCAGGTAACTATTTAAAAACTGAAAATTTAAAAAGATAAAGTCAAGTGGACCTCACCTTTAAGAAAGAACTTTCATTTCATCTTCAGAAAGGCGAGTTTCTTTAAAGGAAACACAATTGGCCGAAAAAAAATCACATACACAGGACACGAAATGGTGGGATAAAGCCCACAACAACTTTTCCACCTGCCTTTTTCGGTAAAGATAAATCCACAAACAAGTCCAAAACACTTTCTAAAAAAGAAAAAGCAACTGACAAACGCTTCGGCGTCGGTAATGGTGCTGAAAAATGTCAAGTATGTTTGACAAGTTGGAGGATTGTGTCTTGTCGTCTACGTCGTCCAACGGAGAGAAAAGTTGCAAAGTTACTTCCTAGATCTTAACCCCCCACCTCCCCTTTAATGACAGGCGTCCGTCTTCAGAGACTGGAAAGTAGTCAAAATGTGCATCGAAGTAGCTTAAATGTGGCACTGCGTAGTGAAGACGTTGTAAAAAAAAGTCGACTGAACAGGTTTAATAAGAATACTGGATTGCTTTTACAGAGCTCAGGTGAGTTTAGCTAGTTTCAATGAAGCTAGCGTGGCATTACAGGTAAGCTTGCGGGGCGTGGGCGCCCTCTAATGGCAGGTCGGGTTAACAACAGGCTTTAGGCAACCTCAACTTTCTGATTATTTGGGTCATTTTTAAAGGAAAAATGCTCTTTTTAAAAAATATTTTGCCCAACATCCGCAATCTTGACTTTAGCACATGTCTTTTTCTTTTCTGTACATTCTAAAGACATAAAAAAATATCAAAAAAAGACAGCTAATGGACACGCCTATTCCACTTAGCCTTCTGAAAAAAATCTCCAAAAACGCTAATAAAGCTCCATTTGAAAATGTGAACTGCATATTAACCAAGCTAGAGCAAAACTGTCAATATTATTATTAACATTGTTATGCCCAAGAACGATGTTAATGGCATAGTCAACACATTACCATACCACAGTGGCTAGCTACTAGCTCGCGATGCATCAGGTCACTACTGGAAGGTAATGCTACATATTGGAGCTAGGTGTAGCATTCTATTCTATTATAGGCAGGAAAGGCCAAAACAGGAAGCGCTACCAAAATAAGAGCATAAACTAAAAATAGGTAGCCTAAATTTCTGGATTGTGCTGAACGATTTGATGTTGAAATTATTTGAGTAATTAAGATCAGATGAAATTACAGTAATTAAGGTCAAAGGAAAAGTGGGAGTGGTTGGAAAAGTTTGAAATTTTTTATTGTGGAAAAGTGTGTGGAATATTTTCATGAGAAACTTGTGAATGGTGGAAGTTTCACAAATGGCCAATTTATTTTTACCAGGGACAAAATTGTGTAAAAAAATTGTGGAATTTTGTTTTTTGAGGTGAGGGGGGGTAAAATCGACTTGACTCGAATGATTTGATACTTGAATGGTTCGAATCATTCGAAAAATGAAGAAATTAGACAACATAAAACAACAGAATAATGAGAAATGTATGAAAAATTCCAGTGTGAGTAATAATAATAATAATCATATTATTATAATTATCATAATTATTATTGTAATAATTGTTATTATATAATAACATTATAATATTAATAATAATAATAATGATTATAATAATTATATAATATTATTTTTTATTATATTATGAATATGATTATTAATAATAAAAAAACTGACTGCTTTGCGGTTTTCATCTATTGCGGGTTATTTTTGAAAAAATTAAGAAATGAAAATGAAGAAGTTAGACAACATAAAACAACAGAATAATAAGACATTTATGAAAAATACCAGTGTGAATAATAATAATTATTATAATTATAATTATTATTCTTAATATTATTATATTATGAATATTATTATTATTAATAATAATAATATTAATAGTATAATAATAATTTAATATAATAATAATAAAATTATCATTAATTATTATTAATAATAATATTCACACACAAATAAAACTGACTACTTTGCGGTTTTCATCTATTGCGGGTTATTTTTGAAAAAAAATAAGAAATGAAAATGAAGAAGTTAGACAACATAAAACAACATAATAAGAAATTTATGAAAAATGCTAGTGTGAATAATAATAATAATAATAATAATTATTATTATTATTATTACTATTATTGTTATTATTATTATAGTATATTATGAATATTATTAATAATAATTATTAATAATAATTTAATATAATAATAATTATTAATAATAATAATATTCACACACAAATAAAACGGACTTTGCGGTTTTCATCTATTGCGGGTTATTTTTGGAGCCTAAGCCCGTGATAAATGAGGGACTTTGCATAACAGCAGTGATCCCTTTTGCAGGAAGCAACCACAGAAAAGAACACAACATTTGTGCGGCTATCATGAGCTCAGACTTTATTTTTTGTTCCCGTCGTAATCATCTGCAGATAAATTCCTCCACGAGGACAAGCCAGGACCAACACTGTAATCATTGAATAGTAATCATTGTACATCTGCTGCCTCTGCAGTCTCCACTCTTCTTGTGTCCGTTGCTTACTTTGCTTTTCCTGCATGAACGCAAAAGCGTGTGGCCTCACTCTACACCTCAGCCCTACCCATAATGCACTGTGGGAAAGGTAACACCCATTTTGTTGACTCGTAGGAAACGCGAGGCGGACACTCCCAGCCTGAAGACAAGTGGAAAGAAAAACAAAGACAGAAAAGTTTCACATTTGTCTTCTTTCATGTGAGTGTTGGTTTTTACTGTCGTCTTTAAATTCACGTCGTGGTGAATTTTGTTTTTTCCCGTGTGGGTCGTTTCTCTACTTTTTGACATTCCAGCCAAGGTGAGAGGGAGAGAAGTATGACAGACAGAGTGGGAGAGAGAGAGGGGGGGGAGGAGCTGCAGGATTCTCTCCTTTTCACTCATTTGCGTTCATATGTTAAACAGAAGGTCACATGGGGCAATGCTGTGGGGGCAGGGGGGAGGGAAAACAACAGGGAGAGACTACTCTTGGGCCTTCCTCACGTGCACAGACACAGAAAACATACGTGTGCCGGATCATGTGTGCTTTGTTGTAGAACTGAACCGGTCGGGTTTCTTCAACATATCTCCATACTGTCCTCAGGCCGCTCGGGGGGTCAAGATGCCCACCAACTTCACTGTGGTGCCAGTGAAGGATGCCGAGGGTGACAGCAGCAGCGGCGGCACGGCTGCAGGCGGCGGCGGTGGCGGCGGTGGCGGCGTTGGCGGCGGCAAACCTGTCAGCCTCAACAACATTTTCAGGGATGAAGATAAAGACGATAACTCAGACGGATCCCAGTCAGGTAGGAGAGGAATGTGGTGATCACGGGTGTGCTGGAGGCTTTCCCATGATGATTTGAAAGAAGCGTAAAAGTGCACCGGAAAACAAAGACGCAACTACGTGTTGTGGCAGGCATAGTGGGGCCTTTTTCCAATGCCTCACTAGACTGTGGTGTGTTTATTATACTTACATGGATTCCTAAATCACTCAGCCTAACCCTTAGCCCTGATCCTAAGTTTCTAACTCTAACCCTTAACCATAACCCTCTAACCCTAAGCTTCTGATCTAACACCTAACCAACCGTAACCCTCTAACCCTAACCCCTAAGCTTCTAACCCTTAACCATAACCCTCTAACCCTAAGCTTCTAACCCCAACCCTTAACCATAACCCTCAAACCCTAAGTTTCTAACTCTTAACCATAACCCTCTAATCCTAACCCCTAAGGTTCTAACCCTAACCCTAAGCTTCTGATCTAACACCTAACCAACCATAACCCTCTAACCCTAACCCTCTAACCTTAACCCCTAAGCTTCTAACCCTTAACCATAACCCTCTAATCCTAACCCCTAAGGTTCTAACCCCTTAACCCTAACCCTAAGCCTCTGATCTAACACCTAACCAACCGTAACCCTCTAACCCTAACCCCTAAGCTTCTAACCCTAACCCTTAACCCTAACCCCTAACCATAACCCTCTAACCCTAACCCCTAAGCTTCTAACCCTTAACCCTAACCCTAAGCTTCTGATCTAACACCTAACCAACCTTAACCCTCTAACCCTAACCCCTAAGCTTCTAACCCTTAACCCTAACCCTAAGCTTCTGATCTAACACCTAACCAACCTTAACCCTCTAACCCTAACCCCTAACCTCTAACCATAACCCTTTAACCCTAATCCCTAAGCTTCTAACCCTTAACCATAACCCGCTAAACCTAACCCCTAACCCTTAACCATAACCCTCTAACCCTAACCCCTAAGCTTCTAATCCTTAACCATAACCCTCTAACCCCATCCCCTAACCCTTAACCATAACCCTAACCCCAACCCTAAGCCTCTAACCTACCTCTAACCGGTTAACGCCTAACTGTAACCCTCTCACCCTAAACCCTAAGCTTCTAACCCTAACCCTTAACCATAACCCTCTAACCCTAACCCCTAAACCCTAACCCTGAGCTTCTAACGCTAATCCCTAACCGTAACCCTCCAACCCTAACTGTAACCCTAAGACTCTAACCCTAATCCCTAACTGTAACCCTCTAACACGAACCGTAACCCTAACTTGTAACTGTCCAAGCTCTAACCCTAACCTTCTACCCCCTAACCGTAACCCCTAACCCTGATCAGGGCCTTCAGTCACAAGGGATGCCCCCTACAATATCTCCACATAGCCGGGTACCGTTTGGCGCCTCTGCACCACCTGATACTCCATTAATCCATTCAAGGATCATGATGGTGGAAAACATTTCAGGTGGGATGTTCTTGTCATGTCAGTAAAGTCGGAAGCAATTTGTGACCATCAAGGGAGAAGAATAGGATCCTCCAGCGAATGTTTTTGGTCTACCACCGGAACTTCTAGAACTTCATTAATATCTGTTCTGAGTTCTGCTACTTTGTTGTAAAACCCTGATCACATCCTGGTGAGCTTGGCAGTCAAATTCATTAATTCAACAGAGCATGGAAATATCTTGGAATTGGATTGATAGCAACGTTCGTAATATTGCATGATGAGCCGGTATGTGACTTGCTGGAAGGCTTGGCTCAATCATGAAGGACAAGATGTTCCAAAGACAGATGCGCGATGACAGGTGCACGGCTCATTTGAAGCCATCTTGACCTGATGATGCATTTCACACAACACGGAATGCACAGAAGAACCCACACCCATGGTGCTGATTAGACAAGATGCCATAAGTATGTACTGTCTAAACAATAACATACCAGTATTTTCCATCACCGGGTCGTTGGACCAGTGTTAAGTTTCATACAGGCTCGGCTACTGCATCATAGTGTACGAATCCACCGACTCCAGATCAAATATATAGCTATTCTACACAAATGAATGGTCAGATGATCCATAAACAGATGGAATCAGAGTCACATTAGTCACGTTTACATGAGATTTTCCTCTTTCCGAATGGAATCTTTCCGAATGACGTACCAGAAAACAGTGTATACATGGAAAGGAATATTCCAATCTCCTGTCTACATGCACTGCTATAATCAAACGGAATAATCAATGGGGCATGCGCAGTAAAACGTAAACAACATCACGTGATTCATCAAAAACCTGAGAGACACAGCTACGAACGCACCCTGACAACTTTCTGATTGAGCGGGTACACGCGATACCTCAATCGGACTGGGGAAAGGAATATTCCACTCCTGTGAATCCGCTTCTAACCCTTAACCATAACCCTATAACCCTAACCCCTAAACTTCGAACCCTTAACCATAACCCTCTAACCCTAACCCCCGAAGCTTCTAACCCTTAACCATAACCCTATAACCCTAACCCCTAAGCTTCTAACCCTTAACCATAACCCTCTAACCCTAACCCCAAAGCTTCTAACCCTTAACCATAACCCTCTAACCCATAACCCTCTAACCCTAACCCTGAAGCTTCTAACCCTTAACCATAACCCTCTAACCCTAAACCCGAAGCTTCTAACCCTTAACCATAACGCTCTAACCCTAATCCCAAAGCTTCTAACCCTTAACCATAACCCTCTAACCCTAACCCCGAAGCTTCTAACCCTTAACCATAACCCTCTAACCCTAACCCCGAAGCTTCTAAACCTTAACCATAACCCTCTAACCCTAACCCCCAAAGCTTCTAACCCTTAGCTTCTAACCCTGTAACCCTAACCCATAACCCTCTAACCCTAACCCCGAAGCTTCTAACCCTTAACCATAACCCTATAACCCTAACCCCGAAGCTTCTAACCCTTAACCATAACCCTCTAACCCTAACCCCAAAGCTTCTAACCCTTAACCATAACCCTCTAACCCCAAAGCTTCTAAACCTTAGCTTCTAACCCTCTAACCCTAACCCATAACCCTCTAACCCTAACCCCTAAGCTTCTAACCCTTAACCATAACCCTCTAAACCATAACCCTCTAACCCTAACCCTGAAGCTTCTAACCCTTAACAATAACCCTATAACCCTAACCCGAAGCTTCTAACCCTTAACCATAACCCTCTAACCCTAACCCCAAAGCGTCTAACCCTTAACCATAACCCTCGAACCCTAAGCTTCTGATCTAACACCTAACCAACCGTAACCCTCTAACCCTAACCTTGGGGCGCTTGACTTTGGAGTACTGCACACTGAGAATAAATATGCTGTGATAATGATTGGAATCTGCTGATCAGTGCTATCAGTGGTAGTCTAGTCCTGTTAGAATCAGGCCAGACAGCTCAACAAATACTCTTTTGTCATTACCCCTGGAATTTTATTTTTTTTTACTTCAATCGGTTATATTTGTGGAATAAACATGATTCACTATCAGGATAGAAACAAAGGAGTTTCAGTGATTACAGACCATGCATGGGATTCCGATTTTGTAAGAAAATGCCAAGAACAGAGGATTCGACTCAGGTTGGACGAGGATACCATCGAGTGGTTCCGGTCATTATTTCTTCTATGAGCTGCTTTTATACTCTCTAAAAACAACACTCATCTGCAACCTAATGTTGGTTTCTGCAAGGCAATGCCGATCAGGAGACAGTGGTCTCCAGTGTCATAGTGTACCAAATCAAGTACTGTATGTAGTAACCACTGCCAACGGTCATGCCCACCAGGGTGTCTGAATGACAAACGGGGGGTTAACGTAATGTGTCTCGAGACAGAAATAGTAGATATTTGTTCCGGTTCCAAACAAGCTAGCGAGCTAAACAATTAGCCTTAAATTTTCATCTATCCACTACGTCCAGTTCCTCCTGTGACTTAGTCTCTCCAACGTATCCGAGGTCTTCCCCGAGGCCTCCTACCAGTCGGATGTGCCCTGAGGCATTAAGGAGCATCCACCCTACCCCCTTCTACTCCTACAATTTTGGGGGTGATCCAAAATTCCAAATGTTCCCCAAAATTCACACTTTTCCGTAAAACTGCTATTACCTACTACTACTTTCACATTTCTTAACAGGTTCAGACATTCCAAAGTCAAAATTGTCAATTCATTCGGGAAATATAGCCTTTCCAGTATGCTATCATGCTAGGTGTTAGCATTGCTAGCATAGCAACATTGGCATAATATCATTTTAAGCTATTTTCATGGGTAGACACGAATATAAAAACTTAGCATTATCATGCTAAAATACGATAGTATGTTAGCATTGCTAGCATAGTAACATTGGCATTATATCATTTTAAGCTATTTTCATGGGTAGACACGAATATAAAAATGTAGCACTATCATGCTACAATACAATAGTATGTTAGCATTGCTAGCATAGTAACATTGGCATTATATCATTTTAAGCTATTTTCATGGGTAGACACGAATATAAAAACTTAGCACTATCATGCTACAATACAATAGTATGTTAGCATTGCTAACATTAGCATATTATTTTTGCCATTTTTATCCCTAGACACATACATATATAAACACTTAACACTATTCTGCTACATAAGCATTAATGTTAGCATTAATATTAGCATAGTTCAATGTGTATGCATTTTAGTTAGACACTTATGTATACAAACACTTACCACTCTTATGCTCGGTGTTAGCATTGCTAGCATGCTAACATTAGCATAGTATCATTTTAGCCATTTTATAGTCTATATGCTACATGTTAGCATAATGCTAACATTAGCATGTTAGCATTAATATTGGCATAGTTTCATTTTTATGTATTTTCATAGCATTGCTAGCATGCTAACATTAGCATAGTATCATTTTAGCCATTTTTATAGTCTATATGCTACATGTTAGCGTAATGTTAACATTAGCATGTTAGCATTAATATTAGCATAGTTTCATTTTTATGTATTTTCATAGCATTGCTAGCATGCTAACATTAGCAATATAAATGTGAAGATAAAATACATTTAGGACAGACACTGCTTCTCACCTCATCTCCAAAGGAGAGCTAACCTCAAATTTTGCATAAACTAGCTCTTGGCGTATAGTTTGAAATTAATTTCCTCTAAACATATGAAGCCAAAAGCTTACCACTTCCACATCGATTGGGGGGGAGAACTTTCTTTATTCTATTATGTGGGACATGCCATGGCTGCCTTGATACCTTCATGCAGTTTTAAGGTAATGTCATGTAAGCTAATGTCTAATCAATGTTTTGTTTACAACCAAACAGCCTTCATTTCTGAAAAATAGAGTGACAGGTCAGTCTTGTGCTGATTGTGACACAAATGTTTTGCTTGTGATTCCCACCAGGAGACGACAGTCAGAGGGAGTCCCGTCCATTCATTTCAGATGACGATGTCGAACCGTCCAATGGCAAGACCATGGCCCTGTTTGAGGTAAGTCCGAACTAACTGCTCAGGTTGTCTTAGATATTTTGCCTCTCATCCCAGCAGGCTTCATCAGTTCTTGCTCAAAGACTAGGGGGGACACACACCATTCAGACTACATAGGACAGCTCTAGTCCAGCAGACAATAGTGGTCTGGCAGACTAGCGCTCAAAGTAATTATTATCTACTGCCATATTTCTCAACCGTTTCAATTTTCATAGCCAGACACACATATATAAACATTTAGTGCTATTATGCTAAGCATTAGCATGTTAACTTTACAATGGTAGCATTGCTAGCATGCTAACATTAGCATAACTGCATTTGGAGCCATTTTCATAGGTAAACACATATACACACACTTAGCACAGTCATGCTCGGTGTTATCATGCTAATGTTAGCATGTTAGCTTTGCTGGCATGCGTATTTAGCAATTTTCATAGCCAAACACATATATAAACATTTAGTGCTATTATGCTAGGTGTTAGCATGTTAACTTTACAATGCTAGCATGCTAACATTAGCATAACAGCATTTCAAGCCATTTTCATAGGTAAACACATACATACACACTTAGCACAGTCATGCTCGGTGTTATCATGCTAATGTTAGCATGCTAGCTTTGCTGGCATGCTAACATTAATATAGTAGCATAATTAGCAATTTTCATAGCCAGACACACATATATAAACATCTAGTGCTATTATGCTAAGCGTTAGCATGTTAACTTTTCAATGGTAGCATTGCTAGCATGCTAACATTAGCATAACAGCATTTTGAGCCATTTCCATAGGTAAACACATATATACACACTTAGCACAGTCATGCTCGGTGTTATCATGCTAATGTTAGCATGTTAGCTTTGCTGGCATGCTAACATTAGCATAACAGCATTTCTCGCCATTTTCATAGGTAAACACATATATACACACTTAGCACAGTCATGCTCGGTGTTATCATGCTAATGTTAGCATGTTAGCTTTGCTGGCATGCTAACATTAATATAGGTAAACACATACATATATACACACTTAGCACAATTATTTTAGGTGTTATCATGCTAATGTTAGCATTTCTGACATGCTACCACGCTAGCATCATAACATTTTTAGCCATTAGTCCAGCAGACAATAGTGGTCTGGCAGACTAGAGCTGTCCTATGTAGTCTAAATGGAGTGTGAGCAAGAACGGATGAAGCCTGCTCAGATGAGAGGTGAAGCATCTTCTAGGATGTCCAGTTGCCATCCATTCAATGCCAACGCCCTGAGATATTTCTGATATCCAATTTTGTGGTCTGTCTCTCTGAAGGAAGAGATGGATAGTACCCCCATGGTGTCGTCGCTTCTAAACAAGCTGGCCAACTACACAAACCTGACTCAAGGTGTCCGAGAACACGAGGAGGCTGAAGATGGGATCAGAAGAGTTGCTGTCATGGTACTGCAATCTATTTTATTTTCTAATTGACTCATCTTTGTAGTTTATGAGGTTAATAGGAACTACTATTTTGACTATAAAAGCTGATCTTCATGTTTTGAAGTCAAACCCAAATTTTTTAAGTCCTAAGCAAAAAATCGAGAACGTGACCTGACCGTGTTGTAGATCACTGCAGGTTAGAAAAAGTATCTTTAAACAGAGCCTGTGATCAAATAAACGCGGCTTTGTTAAGGCGCACTGATGCTGTCTTCCTAAACCCCGCCTCCTGAAAGATAGCTCTGTGCTTCCTTTGAGAGTCTTGAGATCTTAGGTTCCCGACTCCGGTGTAGGACACGCAATGCAATGCAATGCAACGACCTAAGGACGTAAAGAGAAAGGAGATCGGACACAAAACGGGAGATGTGGGAGATTTGGAGGTCAACGTCAGGGCCCTTGCAGCACAGACAACTGAAGGCCATGGAGAAAGTACACAACAACTTTAGTGTTACCACTCCAAAAATGGTAGGTACACTTTGGACTTCGGTTGGAGGATCCATCCACTTCCATTCACGGGTCACGGTTGGGCTGGAGCCCATCCCAGCTGACACGCCTCCAGGCACTTACGAGTCTCCCGTTAAGCTAACGTGCATGTTTTTTTTGGGGGGTTGTGATGTTCAGACTCGGATAGAATGCAGTCTTAGCTGACAGTTTTTAGCGGAAAGCAACGGAAAAAAAAACACAAGACTTCCACTGCTAGTTAATAAATCAACTCCTTTCATAAACAATAGCATGTAGCTTAAAAAGGTTATTTCCAAGTGCTCGCAAGGCATGCTGGGTAGTCCAGCTGCAGCAATAATAACAACTACGAATACCAAGAGTATGTCAGCATATGTTGCAATCAAGCAGCAATGCGGCAAACACTGCAAAATCTTGGCAGAAAGAGTACCATATGACCACCCAGCATGCCTTGCGGCAGGAATATTTTGATTTTTTTGGGGGGGGATATTTGTTCATTCATTCATTTTTTTTCGATGCCGCCTATCCTCACGAGGGTCGCAGCCATGCTGGAGCCTATCCCAGTTGTCTTCGGGTGAGAGGCGGGGTACACCCTGGACTGGTGGCCAGCCAATCACAGGGCACATATAGACAAACAACCATTCACACTCACATTCATAACTATGGACAATTTGGAGTCGCTAATTAAGCTAGCATGTTTTTGGAATGTGGGAGGAAACCTACGGGGAGAACATGCAAACTCCACACAAAAATGCCAGACCTGGGTATTGTTTGTATTGTTAGTGCTATTATGCTACATGTTAGCATGTTAACTTTAGAATGGTAGCATTGCTAGCATGCTAACATTAGTATAACAGCATTTTTAGCCATTTTCTTAGGTAAATATATATATGTAAACACATATATACACACTTGGCACAGTCATGCTAGGTGTTATCATGCTAATGTTAGCATGTTAGCTTTGCTGGCATGCTAACATTAATATAGTAGCGTATTTAGCAATTCTCAAAGTCAGACACATATATAAACACTTAGTGCTATTATGCTAGGTGTTAGCATGTTAACTTTAGAATGGTAGCATTGCTAGCATGCCAACATTAGCATAACAGCATTTCTATCTATTTACATAGGTAAACAGATATACAGCGCAATTATGTTAGGTGTTATCATGCTAATGTTAGTGCTATTATGCTAGGTGTTATCATGTTAACTTTAAAATGGTAGCATTGCTAGCATGCCAACATTAACATAACAGCATTTCTAGACATTTTCATAGGTAAACACATATATACACACTTAGCACAATTATGTTAGGTGTTATGCTAATGCTAATGTTAGCGTTTTTGACATGCTAACATGCTAACATCATAGCATTTTTAGCCATTTATTTAGGTGGACTATATTATACAATCATTTAGCACTATTATGCTTGGTGTTAGCATGCTAATGTTAGCATGAATGGCTTTTGGTGGAGGTCTGGTCTCTCCGAGGGCATTTTTGGTTATTATTGTGTCTCTTGTGAGATATCACTGAACAATTACTGATATCAATGTAGAATACTATATTCACATGCTAATGGCTTATAATGGCTTACATTTGTGTTCATTTAGCCTTTGTTTTTCGTGAAATTTGGGCAAAAGGATATGCATATTTTTGAACTACTAGTAGGCCGTCGTCAACCATGGAATTAATGAATTAATGTGAAGAAAAAAATGCAATATTTTAGTGTGAGGGGGACGTTATTGGGGTCCCAATAACCACCACCCTACATGATAAAAACCTAACTCAAATTCAGGAAACATCAATGGACTATATCTTCTTGCCTCTCCAGGTCCCCCAAATGGGAACGTTCATCGGCGTGTACCTGCCCTGCATGCAGAACATCCTGGGCGTCATCCTCTTCCTGCGCCTCACCTGGATTGTGGGAACGGCTGGCATCCTGGGCTCGTTCGCCATCGTGTCCATGTGCTGCGCTTGCGTGAGTTAATTTACCGCTCGGTCAGACAACACGTGCTGAACATGAAAGAATATAAATGGAGTGGTTTGACTCAATTCGCCAAAAGAAATCGATGCATGACCTTTGTGGGCCGAGGCGGAAAATCGTCTTTATTCAGCACTCCAGCGAGGACGTCAGTAGCTGCGGGAGGCCAGACAGAGGGATGAGTGTTTACTTAGCGCTCATGTGATGCGATGCGAACAATCTGCACCACACACGCCGACGATGTGTTTACCAACGATGATGCCTCCTGCCTAAAGATGAGATGAAGATAAGAATACATGTTGTCAATGCTCGGCTTTGATCTTCGTTCTTGTTTGGATTTGGCCGACGAGTTATTAATGAGCACGCCATTGGCGCACTTGATTGATTTTGGAGGTTATTACAGAATTCAATAACAATGTAATTGTCGTTCTTCTGGAGATCTTCTGGTGTGGAAAGTGTTTTGTTTATTTTTGCATGCTTGTCACACTTAATTAAATGTTTCACCTCATCAAAAAAAAAATAATATTTGTCAATGAAAAACACAATTGAACACAAAACACAGTTAAACATATAACATCAATGAGCCATTTCTAAAGCTTTGGGACTCCAGCCAACCACAGCGAGAGCCATGATCCGTTTATCTCATAATTCTGACTTTCTATCTCAATATTATGACTTTTTATCTCATGGCTTGGATTTTTTATTTATGACTTTTTTCTGTTACAATTTTGAC
The DNA here is from genome assembly GCF_030265055.1 of Doryrhamphus excisus. Lineage (NCBI taxonomy): Eukaryota > Metazoa > Chordata > Actinopteri > Syngnathiformes > Syngnathidae > Doryrhamphus > Doryrhamphus excisus. The sequence continues at coordinate 14,842,550 of NC_080468.1, forward strand.
TTTATCTCAGAATTATGACTTTCATATCTGAGAATTTCCACTTTTAATTCAGAATTATGACTTTCATATCTTGGAATTTCCACTTTTAACTCAGAATTATGACTTTCATATCTTAGAATTTCCACTTTTAACTCATAATTATGACTTTCATATATTAGAATTTCCACTTTTAACTCAGAATTATGATTTTCATATTTTAGAATGTCCACTTTTAACTCATAATTATGACTTTCATATCTTAGAATTTCCACTTTTAACTCATAATTATGACTTTCATATCTTGGAATTTCCACTTTTAAATCATAATTATGACTTTCATATCTTAGAATTTCCACTTTTAACTCAGAATTATGACTTTCATATCTTAGAATTTCTACTTTTAACTCAGAATTATGACTTTCATATCTTAGAATTTCCACTTTTAACTCAGAATTATGACTTTCATATCTTAGAATTTCCACTTTGGACTGATAATTATGACTTTCTTATCTCGTGGTTTGGACTTTTTTTAATCCCATAATTCTGATTTTTATTTCATAATTTTGAGTTTTTATCTCATCCTTATGACTTTTTGATCCCGTAATTCTGACTTTCAAATCTTAGAATTTCCACTTTTAACTCATAATTATGACTTTCATATCTTAGAATTTCCACTTTTAACTCATAATTATGACTTTCTTATTTCATGGTTTGGACTTTTTTATCCCATAATTCTGACTTTTATCTCATAATTTTGAGTTTTTATCTCATCCTTATGACTTTGTAATCCCGTAATTCTGACTTTCATATCTTTGAATTTCCACTTTTAACTCATAATTATGACTTTCATATCTTAGAATTTCCACTTTTAACTCATTATTATGACTTTTTTATTTCATGGTTTGGACTTTTTTACCCTATAATTCTGATTTTTATTTCATAATTTTGAGTTTTTATCTCATCCTTATGACTTTTTAATCCCGTAATTCTGACTTTCATATCTTAGAATTTCCACTTTTAACTCATTATTATGACTTTTTTATTTCATGGTTTGGACTTTTTTGTCCCATAATTCTGATTTTTATCTCATAATTTTGAGTTTCTATTTCATCCTTATGACTTTTTAATGCCGTAATTCTGACTTTCATGTCTTAGAATTTCCACTTTTAACTCATAATTATGACTTTCATATCTTAGAATTTCCACTTTGAACTCATAATTATGACTTTCTTATCTTAGAATTTCCACTTTTAACTCATAATTATGACTTTCATATCTTAGAATTTCCACTTTTAACTCATAATTATGACTTTCTTATCTCATGGTTTGGACTTTTTTATCCCATAATTCTGAATTGTTACCTCATAATTTTGATTTAGCTCATAATTCTGACTTTTTATGTCATATGTGCTTTTTATCTCATAGTTATTTTGTAATGTTGACTTGTTATCTCATTATTTTGACTTTTTAACCGACAATTATGACATTATGCCTGATAATCATGACTTTTATCTCATAATTATGACTTTCATATCTTAAAATTTCCATTTTTAACTCATAATTATGACTTTTTTATCTCATGGTTTGGACTTTTTTTTTAACTTTTTATCTCATTATTTTGACTTTTTAACCCACAATTATGACATTATGCCTGATAATCATGACTTTTATCTCATAATTTTTGACGTTTTGTCCCATAATTATGACACTTGTATGTTGTAATTTTTATTCATGACTTTTAATCCCATCATTTTGAGTTTTTAATTTGATAATTATGACTTATGATAAGCCTCAGTGCTTATACCGCCAGTAAATATTGGAATATAAAAAGGGCCGAGTGCTGGGCAAGAACCGCTCGGCCAAATTCATATTTCCTATTGCATTTTATTCATAAAGACAGCAAATGTCACCACATGTATTTGCATCTGAAAATCTATAGGAGAATTTCATGAGGGTGCTAGCATGATATAGCGGCTTTCAAAGACAGCCTCACCTTTGTAGTCCAGGCAACAGACCTTGCAGTACAGCCCTCAGGTCCTATGTGACAATAATAAGATGGCTTATTTGTAAACAAACAAAGACTACTATTGTAACTGTTTGAACCCCCCTGCAGCCTTTGCGTCATCACTGGACATTGTAGGATTCACCACCAGTGGCTCCTTCCTTGGATTTGCTCAACAACAAAAATGGTCAGGGAAGAGTCATTTTTTGGAGCAAAGATCATACCAAGATGGACAAAAAGCAGGGGTGCTGGTCATTTACCTGTTGAGCATGGTATGGATATGGATGATATGGATAAATACCGATATGAAATGCATGATATCTATATGATTATGGATACGGATTTTATGGATAATACGGATATGAATATGGATGTATGTATATGATTATGGATATGGATTATATGGATAATACGGATATGAATATGGATGGTATGGATATTAATCTGAATCTGAACATGAATATGGATATGAATATGGACATGAATATGGATATGAATATGAATATGGATACGAATATGGATATGCATATGGATATGCATATGAATATGGATATGAATGTGGATGATATATATGTATATGATTATGGATATGGATTGTATGGATAATAAGGATATGAATATGGATAGTATGAATATGGATCTGGATATGAATATGAACATGAATATGGATATGAATATGGATGATATGTATGTATATGATTATGGATGTGGATTGTATGGATAATAAGGATATGAATATGGATGGTATGAATATGAATCTGGATATGCATATGGATATGCATATGAATATGGATATGAATATGGATGATATGTATGTATATGATTATGGATATGGATTGTATGGATAATAAGGATATGAATATGGATAGTATGAATATGAATCTGGATATGAATATGAGAATGAATATGGATATGAATATGGATGATATTTATGTATATGATTATGGATATGGATTGTATGGATAATACTGATATGGATGGTATGAATATGAATCTGGATATGAATATGAACATGAATATGAACATGAATATGGATAAGAATATGGATGATATGTATTTATATTATTATGGATATGGATTATATGGATATGAATATGGATGGTATGAATATGAATCTGGATATGAATATGGATGATATGTATGTATATGATTATGGATATGGTTTTATATGAATAATACGGATATGAATATGGATGATATGGATATGAATGATATGGATATGAATATGGATGATATGTATGTATATGATTATGGTTATGGATTATATGGCTAATACTGATATGAATATGGGTGATATGGATATGAATGATATGGCTATAAATATGGATAGTATGGATATGATTATGGATATGGATTATGTGGATAATACAGATACGAATATGGATATATGTACTATATATATGTATGATATGGATCATACAGATATGAATATGAATGATATGTATACCATTATTGATGTGTATATATAGATAACACGGATATGAATATGGATGATATGGATATGAATGATATGGATTACATGGATAATACGGATATGAATATGGATGATATGAATATAGTTGATATAGATATGGATGATATGATAATATATGCTGCAAAAAGTGTATCTTCAGTGACGTATTGTAGCCAAGGGCTTTGAAGGACTTGAGGAAGTTTGCCACCAGCTGCTTATAAAGATCTTATAAAGAAGGTTGTTTCTGATCGATTTTGAGAGATTTCTGCATCCAAAACCCAAACATTGTAGACATATGAATGTATTGGAATGTGCAGACAGGCTTTCAGATAGAACCTTGGAGAACCTTGGAGACACATGGTACCTTCTGATAAACCAACATTCTTGCCTCATTTTGCATACCATACCATATTTTGAACCAATACTGTATCTTTTGCCATTTTGTTTGTACATAACCTAGCATTATTATCAACTTGGGGTGCTGGGAACGACCTATTTTGGAGATTTCCATAAATTTGGAGGGATGTGAATACAGTTTGGAGCCAAACTGCGGGAATTGGTCGTTTACTCCTTGGTGATCCAGATAATCCCAGACTCAGTTCCCACCTAATCAAAGTGTTCTTAGTCCAGGGTCTAATTGCATTTAACACCCAGTCAACGGCGGCACGGCGGTCTAGTGGTTAGCGCGCAGACCTCACAGCTAGGAGACCAGGGTTCAATTCCACCCTTGGCCATCTCTGTGTGGAGTTTGCATGTTCTTCCCGTGCATGCGTGGGTTTTCTCCGGGTACTCCGTTTTCCTCCCACATTCCAAAAACATGCTAGGTTAATTAGCGACTCCAAATTGTCCATAGGTATGAATGTGAGTGTGAATGGTTGTTTGTCTATATGTGCCCTGTGATTGGCTGGCCACCAGTCCAGGGTGTACCTGATACATGTTTGTATCAGGTGCACCTTTTGGGTGTTAAGTTGCTATGTGATGAATTTAGTGTTGTTGACGACATCATAACCGTAACTGTACACTGGTATATTTACACATTTATACATTTGGCACCGAGACCCGAGTTCAATTCCACCCTCGGCCATCTCTGTGTGGAGTTTGCATGTTCTCCCCGTGCATGCCGGGTACTCCGGTTTCCTCCCACATTCCAAAAAAAAAAAAACATGCTAGGTTAATTAGCGACTCCAAATTGTCCATAGGTATGAATGTAAGTGTGAATGGTTGTTTGTCTATATGTGCCCTGTGATTGGCTGGCCACCAGTCCAGGGTGTACCCCGCCTCTTGCCCAAAGACAGCTGGGATAGGCTCCAGCACCCCCCGCGACCCTCGTGAGGAAAAGCGGTAGAAAATGAATGAATGAATGAACCCAGTCAACTGGGATATCATCCAAAGTATGGATGGACGAGAAGCTAAGTTGGTCTTTCTCTTCTTGCAGACGCTCCTCACAGCCATTTCGATGAGCGCCATAGCAACCAACGGAGTGGTCCCAGGTATTTATACATATATATTTTATAGAACTTTATACAACAAAAATCTGTATCACTCCCATTTCCTCGTTCTGCATTTTGAATCTCTACTTAGAACCTCGGAATGTAGAATTTATGGAAATCTAACCAATATAAAGTTCTTCTAAAGCAGGCGGATCCTACTACATGATCTCCAGATCACTTGGACCAGAGTTCGGTGGAGCGGTGGGTCTCTGTTTCTACCTTGGGACCACCTTCGCTGGATCCTTGTACATACTGGGCACCATCGAGATATTACTGGTTTGTATCCCAGCGGAAGACACAAACGTTGCAGGGTTTCCCGAAACCGTTCCGTTGACTCTTCTTCTGCTGTCTTCCCAACGGCAGACCTACATTGTTCCAACGGCGACGCTGTTTGAGGCTACAAGCGTCGAAGGTGAAGGCACGGCGGCGCTAAACAACGTGCGCGTCTACGGCACGTGTTGCCTGCTTCTCATGGCGCTCATTGTGTTTGTCGGGGTGAAGTACGTATCCACGGCGATGCACGTTACGTACAAAAAATGGTCATCAGCTTGTTTGACTTTCTTTTTTTATGAAGGTATGTGAACAAACTGGCCCTGGTGTTCCTGGCCTGTGTCATGCTCTCCATCATGGCCACCTACGCGGGAGTCATCAAGACTGTCATTGAACCACCAGAGTTTCAGTAAGAAAAATGACTATAGGGGTGCTATTTCATGTCTAAAGGGCTCTAATCATGTTTTTAAAAGTACCTATATGTGCCGTACATTTTCGTGTACCGTATAAGCCACATGTATTCACGTCATATAATGACATATTGTGGCACGCACAAGTCCGTGAGGACCAGGCAGCTCTTCTTTGACAGGTTTTGACACTGAACTCATCACACAACAACTTAACACCCAAAAGGTACCAATACGAGTTTAAAATGAAAAGTTAATATCTACCCATAACGATTAATGCCACTGCATCTGAGCCAGAGGAGCCAAAAGTACAGAGTGGAGAGGGAGGCTGATGTCATTGCAGCACCCCAATGAATGCATTGCTGTAACATATACGGCATAAAAATTTTAAATGTTGGGGTGGGGGCAATTTAAACTCGTATTGGTGCATGTTTGTATATTTTAGAGGTATAATTTTGCAGTATTAAATTTCCGTGTAGTGTTGTTCTCAGTAAGATGACATTTCCGGTGGGTTGACAAGTTTGTTGTGAGTGTGCCGAATAAAGCCATACATTTAGTCCTAAATTTACTCAATTAAAGTTGCAAAGTCCGTGAGGACCAGGCAGCTCTTCTTTGACAGGTTTTGACACTGAACTCATCACACAAAAACTTAACACCCAAAAGGTACCAATATGAGTTTAAAATGAAAAGTTAATATCTACCCATAATGATTAATTAGAGGACAAGCAACATAGATGGATGGCACTGCAATGCTGCCTCTGAGCCAGAGGAGCCCAAAGTACAGAGTGGAGAGGGAGGCTGATGTCATTGCAGCACCCCAATGAATGCATTGCTGTAACATATACGGCATAAAAATTTTAAATGTTGGGGTGGGGGCAATTTAAACTCCTATTGGTACATGTTTGTATATTTCAGAGGTATAATTTTGCAGTATTAAATTTCCGCGTAGTGTTGTTCTCAGTAAGATGACATTTTGTTGTGAGTGCGCCGAATAAAAGCGTACATTTAGTCCTAAATTTACTCGAATAAAGTTGCAAATCTATAAAGTCCGTGAGGGCCAGGCAGCTCTTCTTTGACAGGTTTTGACAGTGAACTCATCACACAACAACTTAACACCCAAAAGGTACCAATACGAGTTTAAAATGAAAAGTTAACATCTACCCATAATGATTACTGCCGAGAGCATTGGAGGACGAGCAACATAGATGGATGGCACTGCAATGAGCCAGAGGAGCCCAAAGTACAGCGTGGAGAGGGAGGCTGATGTCATTGCAGCACCCCAATGAATGAATTGCTGTAACATATACGGCATAAAAACTTGAAAATGTTGGGGGTGGGGGCAATTTAACTCGTATTAGTCCATGTTTGTATATTTCAAAGGTATAATTTTGTAGTATTAAGTTTCCGCGTAGTGTTAGCCTAACTAGTGTATGGTGTGTCCTTCCGTGTTTGTATTCCAGCGTGTGTCTTCTGGGGAATCGTTCTCTGACCAACGAGCAATTCGAAGTATGTGCCAAGACCGAGGTGGTCCACAACAAGACCGTGAGCACTCGACTCTGGAGGCTTTTCTGCGACAGCGAACATCTCAATGCCAGCTGTGATGAATACTTCACGTTGAACAACCTGACGGAGATAAGAGCAATTCCGGGACTCCTGAGTGGAGTTCTCAAAGGTGGGAGTCGTGGAATCATCATCATTGTCATTTTCACAGGACCTCATTGGTGTCCATGCGTTTTCAGATAACCTGTGGGGGGACTACGGTCCAGCCGGCACGGTAATCGAAAAGAAAAGCCAGCGTTCCGTGCCGGCTCAAGACGCATCCAGTGATATCTACAAACCCTACGTCTTCAATGATATCAGCACCTACTTCACGCTCCTGGTGGGAATATACTTCCCCTCCGTCACAGGTCATGTCTTCATGGGAATTATGGGAAATATTACACACTTGTGCTGAGTCGGGTGTTGTTTTACTCACTACAGGTATCATGGCTGGCTCCAACAGGTCTGGAGATCTACGAGATGCCCAAAGATCCATACCCTTTGGAACCATCATGGCCATTCTCACCACCTCTTTCTTCTGTATCCTTTTTCAATCAACCTAACAATGTCAACAATATCAACCCACGCATGCACGGGGAGAACATGTAAACTCCACACAGAGATAGCCGAGGGTGGAATTGAACCCTGGTCTCCTAGCTGTGAGGTCTAGGTGCCAAATGTGTAAATATGCAAATATACCAGTGTACAGTGACAGTTATGATGTTTTCACTACAAACAGCACTAAATTCATCACATAGCAACTTAACATACGTACTTTGGACACCCCTGGTATAGCCATCCAGACCGGACTACAACCACGTTGTACAGTTACCAGAACAGAAGAAAATGGTCATAATTTTTTTGCCTTCATTCCATGGCCAGACATTTCCTGTGTGCTCTTGTTTGGAGCTTGTATTGAGGGTGTGGTGCTGAGGGACAAGTAGGTGATGTTCATGTTCTCATATATAGACATTCATTCATTTTCTACCGCTTATCAAGGGTCGCGGGGTACACTCTGGACTGGTGGCCAGCCAATCACAGGGCACATATAGACAAACAACCATTCACACTCACATTCATACCTATGGACAATTTGGAGTTGTCAATTAACCTAGCATGTTTGCTAACCTAGCATGAAACCGGAGTACCCGGAGAAAACCCACGCATGCACGGCGAGAACATGCAAACTCCACACAGAGTGTGGAATTGAACTCGGGTCTCCTAGCTGTGAGGTCTAGGTGCCAAATGTGTAAATGTGCAAATATACCAGTGTACAGTGACAGTTATGATGTTGTCACTACCAACAGCACTAAATTCATCACATAGCAACTTAACACCCAAAAGGTGCACCAGATACAAACATGTATCAGGTACACCCTGGACTGGTGGCCAGCCAATCACAGGGCACATACAGACAAACAACCATTCACACTCGCATTCATACTTATGGACAATTTGGAGTCGCTAATTAACCTAGCATGTTTGCTAACCTAGCATGAAACCGGAGTACCCGGAGAAAATGCAATATGTTTTTGGAATGTGGGAAGAAACCGGAGTACCCGGAGAAAACCCGTGCATGCACGGGGAGAACATGCAAACTTAACACAGAGATGACAGAGGGTGGAATTGAACCCCAGGCTCCTAGCTGTGTGGTCTGCGCGCTAACCACTCGACCGCCGTGCAGCCGAATGGACATTATGTCCCCGAAAAAAACTTTGTCCACGTCCTGTGTTAGTAACTCAAGTTACTTTTTTTGCAAAAGTAACTAGTAACTATAACTAATTACTTTTTTTTAAGTAACGTGCCCAACACTGCGGATATGACACACACATATTACTCTTTTGAACGCATATTGTTTTGAATATTTACTGGTTCATTCATTTAGTCATTCATTCATTTTCTACCACTTATTCTCACGAGGGTCGCGGGAGGTGCTGGAGCCTATCCCAGCTGTTTTCGGGCGAGAGGTGGGGTACACCCTGGACTGGTTGGGCCAATTGGAGTTGCCAATTAACCTAGCATGTTTGCTAACCTAGCATGAAACCGGAGTACCCGGAGAAAACCCATGCATGCACGGGGAGAACATGCAAATTCCACACAGAATGTGGAATTGAACTCGGGTCTCCCAGCTGTGAGATCAACACGCTGACCACTCGATCACCGTGCAGCCCCATATATAGAGTATATATACATTCATTCATTCATTCATTTTCTACCGCTTTTCCTAATGAGGGTCGCGGGGGTGCTGGAGCCTATCCCAGCTGTTTTCGGGCGAGAGGCGGGGTACACCCTGGACTGGTGGCCAATTGGAGTCGCCAATTAACTTAGCATGTTTGCTAACCTAGCATGAAACCGGAGTACGCGGAGAAAACGCACGCATGCACGGGGAGAACATGCAAACTCCACACAGAATATGGAATTGAACTCGGGTCTCCTAGCTGTGAGGTCTGCACGCTAACCACTCGACCACCGTGCAGCCCCATATATAGAGTATATATACAGTACAGTGATATTCCCACAAGTACAAGTCATGTGACACAACCTCGGTCGTAGGTTTGGGGACTCGGTGAAGAAGAATCCAGTAATCGGCATCCTGGCTTGGCCGTCGCCGTGGGTGATTGTGATCGGGTCGTTTTTCTCCTGTTGTGGGGCGGGCCTTCAGAGCCTCACCGGCGCCCCTCGACTTCTGCAGGCCATCGCACGTGATGGGATCATTCCATTTTTACAGGTGGGGAGGTTTTTTATTGTGTGGAATGTCGTTATTTTAGCTAATGAATGTTCTTCTAAGGTTTTCGGTCATGGAAAAGCCAATGGCGAACCCACCTGGGCTCTGCTGCTGACAGTCGCTATCTGTGAAATCGGAATTCTCATCGCGTCCTTGGATGATGTGGCTCCCATTCTGTCCATGTATGTTGATAGTTCCACATTTTGAGACCAGTTGAAATCTTGGAACGCAAGTTCTGGGTATGCTTGATGCCAAGATGCTAATGGGAATGTTGCTCCAAGTGGGTGAAGATGGAGGTCATCCACTGTCTGGAACTGATGTCCATTTTTTTTTACTTGTGTCACATGTCCACAGGTTCTTCCTCATGTGCTATCTTTTTGTGAACCTGGCCTGTGCTGTTCAGACTTTGCTACGAACCCCCAACTGGAGACCTCGATTCAAATTCTACCACTGGTGGGGGACGTTTCTTTGCAGCGGACATTCTTTATCGATGTGATGACTGTGAATCTTCTCCAAACACTTGACAAATATGTCTCCTTTAGGACTCTGTCTTTTTTCGGGATGAGCCTGTGTTTGTCTCTGATGTTCATCTCCTCCTGGTACTACGCCCTGGTTGCCATGGTGATAGCTGGCTGCATCTACAAGTACATCGAGTACAGAGGGTAAGTCCACCACTAACCCCAACCCAGACAGCATATTGATTGATTGATTGATTGATTGATTGGAGCAAAAAATATAATGATTTCAACCCTAACTCTAACCTTAGCCCAACTCTGAATTTAATCCTAACCCTAATTTTAACCCTTACCCCCACCCTAACCCTAAATCTAATCCTAAAACCAACCCTAACCTTAACCCTAATTCTAAACCTAACCTCAGCCTTAACGCTAACTCCCACCACTAAGCCTAACCCTGATCCTAACCTTAACCCTAATCCTAACACTCACTCCTAATCCAAACTAATTCTAATCCAACATTAACCCTCAACCTAACCCTAATTCTAATCCTAACCTCAGCCTTAACATTAACCCCCACCACTAAGCCTAAGCCTGATCCCAACCCTAACCTTAAGCCTAAACCTAAGGTTTAAACCCTAAACCATCCTAAAATTATCCTAACTCCAAACCTAACCCTAATCCTAACTTTAACCCGAACCCTCACTCCTGACCCTAACTCACTCTAATCCTTAACCTCACCCTTAATCCTAACTAATTCTAATCCAACATTAACCCTCAGCCTTAAGGCTAACTCCCACCATTATGCCTCACCCTGATCCTAACCTTGACTTATTCTAGTTCTATTCTAGTTCTATTCTAGACCCTGATCCCAACCCTAACCTTAAACCTAAACCTAAGGTTTAAACCCTAAACCATCCTAAAATGATCCTAACTCTAAACCTAACCCTAATCCTAACTTTAACCTGAACCCTCACTCCTGACCCTAACTCACTCTAATCCTTAACCTCACCCCTAATCCTAATTAATTCTAATCCAACATTAACCCCCACCCTAACCCTAAATCTAATCCCAACACCAAACCTAACTCTAACCCTAACAACAACTCCAACCCTAACCCAATAAAAATGATGGACCACCAAAATCAAAGACCGACTTTCCCAATTCCCAATTAAAACTATTCCAGGCTCCTCCATCTTGAAAGTGGACCCATTATGCTAATTTTTGGGCTCTTTGTATCGATTTGTGGACTCCTATAGAGCAGCTACACACCATGACCAGCACACAAAGCTTTATAGTTCTTTATAGCCCATATAAGGACATCCTCCCCTCTGTGACATCACAAAGGAACACTTTTACCACGCCTTTTGAAACCGAGCGTTTTGACCAATCCCAAACTTCTTTTAGGACTCACTTCCAAAAGTGTAAACATCATTATCTGAAACTTTGGCATCATTTAACATAAGAATACTACATCATTACTACATTTATAGGTCAGAAAAGTGGAAAAAAAAGCATAATAGTTCCTCTTTAAAATAGAATATATGCTGTAGGTGGTACTTCAACACAGAAACAATGGTGTTATTGTATTTACTGCAAGTCTTCTTCCCTACAAGGAATAACTCATTAAATGCTCTGTAAGTGTATTTCTCCGCGGTCACAACACAAACTCTGATAAAGTATGAAATGCGGCCCTGATATATCATTTGTCCGCAGGGCACAGACGGAGTGGGGAGATGGTTTACGAGGGCTGTCTCTAAACGCAGCACGCTACGCTCTGATCCGTCTGGAGGAAGCCCCGCCACACACCAAAAACTGGAGGTGAGTTGCTTGGAGGTTAGCGTGTTTTTCAGTCAATGTAGAGTTAGTCAGGAATTGTTTTCATTTCCAAAACAAAACTTTCAACCCTAACTCTTAGCCCAACTCTGATCCTAAATCTAATTTAACCCTAAACTCTAATCCTAGCCTTGTACGAATCGTGAACATCGGCCAAGACCACAAGTGCTGCTCAAGTACAGTTTATCCTAGCCTTAAAATCCTAAAACCAACCCTAACCTTAACCCTAAATCTAATCCTAACCTCAGCCTTAACGCTAACTCCCACCACTAAGCCTAACCCTGATTCTAACCTTAACCCTAAACCTGAGGTTTAAACCCTAAACCTTCTAAAGATAATTCTAACCATAACTCTAAACCTAACCCTCATCCTAATCCTAACTTTAACCCCAACCCTTACTCCTGACCCTAACTAACTCTAATCCTAACCCTCACCCCTAATCCTAACTAATTCTAATCCAACATAACCCTCACCCTAGCCCTAAATCTAATCCTAACACCAACCCTAACCTTAACCCTAATTCTAATCCTAACCTCAGCCTTAACGCTAACTCCCACCACTAAACCTAACCCTACACCTTCTAAAGCTAATCCTAACTTTAACCCTAACCCTCACTCCTGACCCTAACTAACTCTAATCCTAAACCTCACCCTTAATCCTAACTAATTCTAATCAAACATTAACCCTCACCCTAAACCTGAATCTAATCCTAAAACCAACCCAAACCTTAACCCTAATTCTAATCCTAACCACAGCCTTAACGCTAACTCCCACCACTAAGCCTAACCCTACACCTTCTAAAGCTAATCCTAACTCTAACTCTAAACCTAACCCTAATCCTAACTTTGACCCTAACCCTCACTTCTGACCCTAACTAACTCTAATCCTAAACCTCACTCCTAATCCTAACTAATTCTAATCCAACATTAACCCTCACCCTAACTCTAAATCTAATCCTAAAACCAACCAAAACCTTAACACTAATTCTAATCCTAACCTCAGCCTTAATCCTAACTCCCACCACTAAGCCTAACCCTTATTATAACCCTAACCTTAACCCTAAACCCAAGGTTTAAACCCTAAACTTTCCTAAAATAATCCTAACTCTAAACCTAACCCTAATCCTAATTTTAACCCAAACCCTCACTCCTGACCCTAACTAACTCTAATCCTAAACCCGACCCCTAATCCTAACTAATTCTAATTCAACATTAACCCTCACCCTAACCCTAAATCTAATCCTAAAACCAACCCAAACCTTAACCCTAATTCTAATCCTAACCACAGCCTTAACGCTAACTCCCACCAATAAGCCTAACCCTGATCCTAACCCTAACCTTAACAGTAAAAACCTAGGGTTTAAACCGTAAACCTTCCTAAAATAATCCTAACTCTAGCTCTAAACCTAACCCTAACCCTAACTTTGACCCTCACTTCTGACCCTAACTAACTCTAATCCTAAACCTCACCCCTAATCCTAACTAATTCTAATCCAACATTAACCCTCACCCTAACCCTAAATCTAATCCTAACACCAACCTTAACCATAGCCCTAATTCTAATCCTAACCTCTGCCTTAACATTAACTCCCACCACGAAACCTAACCCTGATCCTAACCCTAACCTTAACCCTAAACCTAAGGTTTAAACCCTACACCTTCTAAAACTAATCCTAACTCTAACTCTAAACCTAACCCTAATCCTAATTTTAACCCTAAACCTCACTCTTGACCTTAACTAACTCTAATCCTTAACCTCACCCTTAATCCTAACCAATTCTAATCCAACTTTAACCTTCACCCTAACCCTAAATTTAATCCTAACACCAACCTTAACCATAACCCTAATTCTAATCCTAACCTCTGCCTTAACATTAACTCCCACCACTAAGCCTAACCCTGATCCCAACCCTAACCTTAACCCTAAACCTAAGGTTTAAACCCTACACCTTCTAAAGCTAATCCTAACTCTAACTCTAACTCTAACTCTAACTCTAACTCTAACTCTAACTCCAAACCTAACCCTAATCCTAATTTTGACCCTAACCCTCACTCCTGACCCTAACTAACTCTAATCCTAAACCTCACCCCTAATCCTGACTAATTCTAATCCAACATTAACCCTCACCCTAACCCTAAATCTAATCCTAAAACCAACCAAAACCTTCTAAAGCTAATCCTAAACCTGATCTAAACCCTAATGTTAACCCTAAGGTTTAAACCCTAAACCTTTGAAAGCTAATCCTAACCCTAATCCTAATTTTGACCCTAACACTCACTCCTGACCCTAACTAATACTAAATCCTAAACCTCACCCCTAATCCTAACTAATTCTAATCCAAATTTAACCCTCACCCTAACCCTAAGGTTATTTTCAGAGGTTGTTTGGTATTGTTGTCCAGATCCAAGTAAAAAGGAAAATAGTTTATAGTTTATATAATAAAATTTTTACCAGATATTATATATTACATAAAATTTATGAAAGTGGCGTTTTATCTCCCCCTGCAGGCCGCAGCTATTAGTGTTGTGCAAGCTGGACTCGCACCTGTCCGTCAAACATCCTCGCCTCCTCTCCTTCACCACGCAGCTCAAAGCAGGAAAAGGACTGACCATCGTTTGTTCCGTCCTGGAGGGAACCTACATGACCCGAGGAGCTGATGCCAAGACCGGGGAGCAGGTTGGGTATTTTAGTCCTTAATGGCCCCCGTTCGCCAATACAATCCCATCTCATTTGTTGTCCTCTCTCCCCCCCGCTTCGGACCTGACCATGAAGAACCTGAAAGCTGCCATGACTGCAGAGCGAACCAAAGGTTTCTCCCACGTTGTCGTGTCCTCCAACCTGCGAGATGGTTTCTCTCTCCTCATCCAGTCAGCAGGACTAGGCGGGATGAAACACAATGCGGTCCTGATGGCTTGGCCGGCAGGCTGGAAGCAAGCCCGGGACTCCTCCGCCAGGAGGAACTTTATAGGTAAGCTACCCAGGAGCGAGTGATGAATTAAAAACGCTTCAACGGCGTCGTCACCCTCAGAGACGGTAAAAGAGACGACGGAGGCGCATCAAGCTCTGCTGGTTGCAAAGAACATCGACCACTTCCCCGGAAACCAAGACCGCCTGGAGGGAGGAAGGATCGATGTGTGGTGGATCGTCCATGATGGTGGACTGCTTATGCTGCTGCCCTTTTTACTCATTCAACACAAGGTGGGCAGCTCTCGAAAATACCAAAGACAAATACAGTTTCAATACCCTCACCCAAGACTAAAATGTAAATAATGTACTTATTAACATTATTAGAGCCCTCTAGACATGAAATAACACCCCTATAGTCACCTTTACGCTCCTATTACCCAATATAGTAGACATAATAAGACGTAGAAAACCTGTTTACCACTTTCTAAACTCGTTTTTTAACATTAGAGCCCTCCATACATGAAATAACACCCCTATAGTCACTTTTACACTCTAATTAGCCCATGTAGTAGACATGATAAGAGAAAATAAGACATTTATGACATAGAAAAGCTGTTTACAAACCTCTAAATATGCTTGTAACATTATTGGAGCGCTCTCAGAAAATAAATAACACCCCTATAGTCACTTTTACACTCTAATTACCCAATATAGTAGACATAATAAAAGAAAATAAGACATGCATGACATAGAAAATCTGTTTACAACTGTCTAAATATGATTTTAACATAATTGGAGCCCTCTCGGAAAAAAATAACACCCCTATAGTCACTTTTACACTCTAATTACCCAATATAGTAGACATAATAAGAGAGAATAAGACATTTATGACATAGAAAAGCTGTTTACAACACTCTAAATATGCTTTTAACATTATTGAAGCCCTCTCGGAAAAAAATAACACCCCTATAGTCACTTTTACATTCTACTTAGCCAATATAGTAGACATAATAAAAGAAAATAAGACATTTATGACATAGAAAAGCTGTTTACAAACCTCTAAATATGCTTTTAACATTATTGGAGCTCTCTCGGAAAAAAATAACACCCCTATAGTCACTTTTACACACTAATTACCCAATATAGTAGGCATAATAGGAGAAAATAAGATATATATGGCATCAAAAAGCTGTTTGCAACCCTGTAAATATGCTTGTAATATTATTAGAGCTCTCTCGGAAAAAAATAACACCCCTATAGTCACTTTTACACTCTAATTACCCAATATAGTAGGCATAATAGGAGAAAATAAGATATATATGGCATAGAAAAGCTGTTTGCAACCCTGTAAATATGCTTGTAATATTATTGGAGCTCTCTCGGAAAATAATAACACCCCTATAGTCACTTTTACACTCTAATTAACCAATATAGTAGACATAATAAGAGAAAATAAGACATATATGACATAGAAAAGCTGTTTACAACCCTCTAAATATGATTTTAACATTATTTGAGCTCTCTCTGGAAAAAATAACACCCCTATAGTCACTTTTACACTCTAATTAGCCCATATAGTAGACATAATAAGAGAAAATAAGGCATTTATGACATAGAAAAGCTGTTTACAACCCTCTAAGTATGCTTTTAACATTATTGGAGCCCTCTCTGAAAAAATAACACCCCTATAGTCACTTTTACACTCCAATTAGCCAATATAGTAGGCATAATAAGAGAAAATAAGACATTTATGACATAGAAAAGCCGTTTACAACCCTGTAAATATGCTTGTAACATTATTGGAGCTCTCTCAGAAAATAAATAACACCCCTATAGTCACTTTTACACACCAATTACCCAATATAATAGACATAATAAGAGAAAATAAGACATATATGGCATAAAAAAGCTGTTTACAACCCTGGAAATATGCTTGTAATATTATTGGAGCTCTCTCGGGAGAAAATAACACCCCTATAGTCACATTTACACTCTAATTAGCCAATATTGTAGGCATAATAAGAGAAAATAAGACATATATGGCATAGAAAAGCTGTTTACAACCCTCTAAATATGCTTTTTAACATTACTGGAGCTCCCTCGGAAAAAAATAACACCCCTATAGTCACTTTTACACTCTAATTACCCAATTTAGTAGAAATAATAAGAGGAAATAAGACAGCTATGACATAGAAAAGCTGTTTACAACCTACTAAATATGCTTTCTAACATTATTGGAGCCCTCTTGGAAAAAATCTAACACCCCTATAGTCACTTGTAGGCTCTAATTACCCAATATAGTAGAAATAATAAGAGAAAATAAGACATATATGACATAGCAAAGCTGTTTACAACACTCTTAATATGCTTTTAACATTATTGGAGCTCTCTCGGGAAAAAATAACACCCCTATAGTCACTTTTACACTCTAATTACCCAATATAGTAAGCATAATAAGAGAAAATAAGACATTTATGACATAGAAAAGCTGTTTAGAACCCTCTAAATATGCTTTTAACATTATTGAAGCCCTCTTGGAAAAAAATAACACCCCTTTAGTCACTTGTACACTCCTATTACCCAATGTAGTAGACATAATAAGAGATAATAAAACATAGAAAAGCTGTTTATGACCCTCTAAATGTAGTTTTAATGATTATTAGAGCCCTCTAGGCATGTCACTTTTAGTCACTCCTATTAGCCAACATGGTAGACATAATAACTAAATAGTAATATAAGACGTATATATATATATATATATATATATATATATATATATATATATATATATATATATATATATATATATATATATATATATATATATATATTTCTGACAACAATGCCGTCAAGTGGCAGGAAGTAGTTTTACATTGAATTTCAACAAGCATGTCCGCTCTGTGTGGAAGGTATGGAGGAAGTGTAAAATGCGCATCTTCACGGTGGCCCAGATGTATGACAACTCCATCCAGATGAAGAAAGATCTGCAGATGTTCCTGTACCATCTACGTCTGGATGCAGAGGTGGAGGTGGTGGAGATGGTCAGTCAGAACGCAGCAAATACTGTACAGTACAAGTGTACATGATGTGCTTATCGAGTCTAGACCAGGCGTGTCCAGGGTCACATGGGGAAAGGATGCAGCTTTGGTATTGAGTAAAGTAATACTTTATTCATTGTATTGTTTCTTATAATACTGTATGTCTGCTTTACAAAAATAAGGTATTTTTTTATTTACTATTTCTAGTTTATTCTTGTAAAATTGCAACTTTTTTCTTGTGAACACATGACATTTTTCCTTGAATATTTTGACTTTATTCTTATGAAATTATTACTGTTTTTTATTATTATTATTATTTATATATATTATTATATATATAATATATAAATTATATATATATATATAATATATATATATATTATATATTATATATTATTTGTATTTATTATATTATTTTTTTATATTATGACTCTATTCTTAACATTATGACTTTAAAAATAACTAATAAATAAATAAATATAAAATAAAAAAATATATAATTATATATATATATAAATATTATATTTATAATATAATAAATATAATATACATATAATATATAAATTATATATATAATATAACACATCATATATTATAAATATATTATTATTATACATTATTATTTTTATTTATTTTATTATTTTTTTATTATTATTAATTTCCAACTATTTAAACTTTTGTCTTTCTTGCAAATATTACTTTATTTCTGGAATATTATGACTCTATTCTCTTAACATTATGACTTTAAAAATAACTAATGAATAAAAATAATAAATAATATATATATATATATATATATATATATATATATATAAATAAATATTATATATATAAATATAATATATGTAATATGTAAATTATATACTATATATAAATTATATATATAAAATATAATATATAATATATTATATATATTATTATTATATATTATTATTTTATTTATTATATTATTTTTTATTATTATTAATTTCCAACTATTTTAACTTTTGTCTTTCTTGCAATTATGACTTTATTCCCGGAATATTATGACTCTATTCTCTTAATATTATAACTTTAAAAATAACTAATAAATAATAAAAAAAATAACTGACATTGTTCGGCGTAAAAATGAGCTTATATTACAACTTTATTCTTGTAAAATCAGTACTGAGGCTTCCATTTTTGCAGTTGTTGTCTTGTTCATTTATGTTTTCTGCCGTGGGCCAATAAAAAAGTATCCCCGGGCCCTACTTTGGCGTACTTTGGACACCCCTGGTATAGCCATCCAGTTTCTAAACTTGAACTGAACTCACCTTCATCCCCCCCACCCACTCCCAGCACGACAGTGACATCTCGGCGTTCACCTATGAGAAGACTCTGAAGATGGAGCAGAGATCTCAAATGCTGAAGCAAATGCAGCTGTCCCGCACGGAGCGGGAAAGAGAGGTAAAAGGCCAAAAAAAAGGCCACGACGCTACGACCGGATGCCGTCTGATGCCGTGTCTGTTTGGCTTCTAGGCTCAGCTGATTCATGACAGGAACACGGCGTCCCACTCGGCCAAGGAAGACAAAGCCTCCTGCAGCACCCCGGATCGCGTCCACATGACCTGGACCAAAGACAAACTGGTCCATGAGAGGAACAAACACAGGGAAGGAATGGGAGTCAAGGACATGTTTAATATGAAACCGTAAGTATACTCTACCCATGTGCTATTTACATCTCTAAAAATGGTCTACAAATGTATTAAATATGGACTATACTTTGTAGAAAAATTATCAACCGACAAAATGTGATATCGTGACAGGCCTATGAATAATATATATTAGTATATGATATGATATGTATTGCTTCACTAACACTGCATATATTGTCTCTTTCAGGGAGTGGGAAAGTCTGTAAGTGCTTTTCACTTTCACTTTCACTTTGGGTGTGCATGTGCATGTGCATGTGCATGTGCATGTGGGTGTCAATCATCCTTTTAAAAAAAATAAATAAAAAAGCCTGAGAAATATGACACACGCACACACCACGGCACTCATGCTGCCATATTTGGAGATCCGGTACTAGAAATCATAAAGAAATAATATCATATCATGTTGGGATCGTAGATGCTAGTTTGAATATGAAATCATTTGCGTTAAAGGCTGTTCATAAGAATTCACGTATTGTATTAAATTATGCATTATTTCAATAATATTTGGCTTTTTGGTCAAATTTCAGGATGAATAAGTGACAATGTGAGAATGAAGTCCCAATATTATATTAAAAAAAAATAAAAAAAAAAAATATATATATATATATATATGTATATACATATATATATATATATATATATATATATTTATTTATTTATATAAATATATATATATAATTTTATATAATATATATTTATTTTTATATTTATTTATATTTATTTTATTTTTTAACATTTTTATCCATATATATTATAAAATGATATATATTATTTATTAATAATATACATTATATTTATATTTATATTATAATATAATATTATTAAAATTATTAAATTTTAAATTATTAAAATGATATATATTAATTATATTTATAAAATATATAATTAATACATTATATTAAAAAATCTGATTGAATAGTCCAACAGGATGATGATGATTTCATTTTTTAGTAATGTCCATTAAAAAAATGAAAAAATATATATACATATATTTAAAAAAATGATATAATATATATTTATTATTTTATATTATATATATTATATAAAAATATATTACTTACATTACTTATTAATAATATATATTATATTTTCATTATATTATATATACATATATTAGAATAAATATGTATTATATAAACTAATATATATTAATTATATATTATATTATTAAATAATATATTATAATAAACATACAGGAAAGGTGTCAAATATACAATTCCAAGAAGAAAGTTGAAATAGTTGGGAAGTTTATTCTTGAAATCGGATTTGTTTTTAAAATATATAAACATTTTAATGAACAGATTGAATAGTCCAACAAGATGATGATGATTTCATTTTTTAGTAATGTCCATTAAAGAAAAAATAAATATATACGTATATATTTATTTTATATAATATATATTTATTATTTTATATTATATAAAAAAATATATTATTTATTAATAATATATATTATATTTTGATTTTATTATATTATATATATACATATATATTATAATAATTATGTATTATATAAACTGATATATATTAATTATAATTATATATTATTTTATTAAATAATATTAAATATTGACTAGTCCAACAGGATGATGATGATGTTTTCATTTTTTAGTAATGTCCGTTCACGGAGGTGAGGTGTTCAAAAACAGGTGCGCCGCCCCCCCATGCTGTTTTACTGCATGTCACATTCTAAAGCAGGAGATATCAGCGCAGTATTTTTTCTATCTTTGATATGACACAAGTCGGTGTCATGTGATTGTACCCAAAATGAAGTTCCTGGTGAGTGCGTGTGTCTACTTTTCTGGGTCAGATTCCAACTCCCCCTGACGTGCAGCCTGACCCCCGTCCCGCTCTAACACGACCTTTCATTCAGCAACCAGTCCAACGTGCGGCGGATGCACACAGCTGTCAAACTAAACGAAGTGGTGGTGAAGAATTCCCGGGATTCACAGCTGGTGTTGCTCAACATGCCGGGTCCACCCAAGAGCAAGAAAGGGGATGAGAACTGTATCCTTTTCCCGTGTTCCCGATCACGCATGTAAACACTGCCAAAGACCAGGTCGCCCCGGGGACCCACCCCTCGACCGACACCGTACAGTTTGGTGGTTGGTCTACAAAGAGTTGATCCAGTGTGGATTCTGTGAGCTGGGTCCAAATCCGAGGCCATGGTTCTCAGTGAGAAAAGGGTGGACTTGGGAGTGAGGTCTTGCCCCAGGTGGGGGAGTTCAAGTGTCTCACGGTTTTGTTCTCGCAGTTCAGGCGAATCGATTCAGTTTCCGCAGTCATCCGGTCGCTGTACAGAACCGTCTTGGCGAATAGAGAACTGAGTCAGGACTTATGGTCTGAGAACTGTATCCTTTTCCCGTGTACCGTACGCTCTATGAAAATGGTTGATAACGCATGTAAACACTGCCGAAGACCAGGTCGCCCCTGGGACCCACCCTCGAACGACACCGTACAGTTTGCCCCCGCAGGTGGTGGGTCTCGAAGGAGTTGATCCTGTGTGGATTCTGTGAGCTGGGTCCAAATCCGAGGCCATGGTTCTCACTGAGAAAAGGGTGGACGGATTGGAGTGAGGTCTTGCCCCAAGTGGGGGAGTTCAAGTGTCTCACGGTTTTGTTCTCGCAGTTCAGGCGAATCGATTCAGTTTCCGCAGTCATCCGGTCGCTGTACAGAACCGTCTTGGCGAATAGAGAACTGAGTCAGAAATATCGGGTGGCTGGATACCAATCACGCATGTAAACACTGCCAAAGACCAGGTCGCCCCGGGGACCCACCCTCGACCGACACTGTGTACAGTTTGCCCCCGCAGATGGTGGGTCTACAAGGAATTGATCCTGTATGGATTCAAATCCGAGGCCATGGTTCTCATGGTTCCCCTTCCGGGTTGGGAGCGAGGTCTTGTTCAAGTGTCTCACGGTCTTGTTCTCACAGTTCACGCAAATCGATTCAGTTTCCGCAGTCATGCGGTCACTGTACCAAACCGTCTTGGCGAATAGAGAACTGAATCAGAACTTATGGTCTTGGTTAAGAACAAAGTTGGTGGTCAAATATCGGGTGGCTGGATACCTTCGGAACACCACCAAGGTGAGATGTTCCGGTCATGCCCGACCGGTTGCAGGCCCCCGGGGCAGACCTGGAGGGATTCATCCCTTGGTGTTCTCCCGGTGGAGCTGGAAGAGACCTGGAAGTCTGGGCTTCCCTTACGGACTCTACCACCCAGACCCAAGATAAAATTCATTCCTTAACTGCTGTGTTTCTAAGACATGGAGTTCCTCGAAGTTCTCATGGAAGGACTAGATCGTGTCTTGTTGGTTCGTGGAGGAGGTCGGGAAGTGATCACCATCTACTCTTAGTCCCAAGATTACCCAAAACGCCAGGATGGTATCAGCACTGGAAGGAAAACCCGGAATGGACGGTGGCAGTTGGGGGCTCGGAACCAAAAGACGGAATGTCGGACATGGACATCGACCGTGAAGACGCCCCATCCTGCAGTCGAAATATCTATAGACGCTTTGGATTCCTTTCATGTCAGCGTGATTAATGACTCGAGTTGATTGACTTCTCCTGACGTTCTGACAAAGAATCATCATGTCAATCATCTGGATTATTTTTTTCACCGAACTTCTGGATCACCTTCACTCTCCGAAATCCATTTTCCTCTCGTCTTCTGATGGATTCTTAACATCTACGTCTTTACCAATCGGTCATACCTCCTGCCGTTTCATTTTGAAAGTATTTACAACATCAATCATGATGGCAGCAACCTTTGTTCATCACACAGCAGCTTGACTGTATAGTTAGTATTCCATGTACAGTATGGAACCGCTATGAAAATAATAAAGGGAATATTTCAATCACAAACATTTACTTAAAAACATCAAAAGTATCACATGTGGAGTCCATCGTATGCTAGCTAATTATTGCTAATCAATGGTAGCATAATTAGGGTTGCAATACGTTGTTACTGTGGCCAATGGGGTGGCCGAACGGGTGGCCACCCCTGATTTTGGAAAAAAAAAATTTTGTCTAATAATTTAATTTTTGTAATATTTCAGCTAGGCGGCACGGCGGTCTAGTGGTTAGCGCGCAGACCTCACAGCTAGGAGACCAGGGTTCAATTCCACACTCGGGCATGTCTGTGTGGAGTTCGCATGTTCTCCCCGTGCATGCGTGGGTTTTCTCCGGGTACTCCGGTTTCCTACATATATATGACCGAGGGTGGAATTGAACTTGGGTCTCCTAGCTGTGAGGTCTAGGTGCCAAATGTGTAAATGTGCAAATATACCAGTGTACAGTTACAGTTATGATGTCGTCACTACCAACAACACTAAATTCATCACATAGCAACTTAACACCCAAAAGGTGCGCCATACAAACATGTATCAGGTACACCCTGGACTGGTGGCCAGCCAATCACAGGGCACATATAGACAAACAACCATTCACACTCACATTCATACCTATGGACAATTTGGAGTCGCTAATTAACCTAGCATGTTTTTTTGGAATGTGGGAGGAAACCGGAGTACCCGGAAGAAAACCCACGCATGCACGGGGAGAACATGCGAACTCCACACAGACATGCACAAGAGGGGAATCGAACCCGGGTCTCCTTGCTGCAACCCTGAATATATTATATTCATTCATTCATTTTCTACCGCTTATCCTCACGAGCGTCGCTGGAGCCTATCCCAGCTGTTTTCAAGCAAGAGGCGGGGTACACCCTGGACTGGTGGCCAGCCAATCACAGGGCACATATAGACAAACAACCATTCACACTCACATTCATACCTATGGACAATTTCTGCTGTTGCTTTAATACATTTTTTTCAGTTATTTCAACTTTCTTACTTTGTAATTATGACATTATTCCCTTAATATTTTGACTTTATTCTCGTAACATCATAACTTCTTCAATATAGTACTACTTTAAGTTCCATAAATGATGTTATCATATGAGAAGGGAGTCAAATCACAGAAATGACTTAGTACTTGGTCATTCTAGAACAAATGGAGTGTTTTCTGCTAGGAAGGTGTCGTGCATGAATGCCGTATGTGTTTACACATGAAGACAAAGGGCAGGAAATGCCAAATAAGGAAGGCGACATAGACAGGAAATAACGCTTGGACATCATTACAGTAGCAAGCTTTTAATTCCCCTTCCTGTTCCTTTTATGTGACTTGTTTTGGGTGGAAGAAATCATCTTATGGACTGGTTCCAAATGTGGTTCCACACAGAGATGGAATTTGCATGTTCTCCCCGTGCATGCGTGGGTTTTCTCCGGGTACTCCGGTTTCCTCCCACATTCCAAAAACATGCTAGGTTAATTAGCGACTCCAAATTGTCCATAGGTATGAATGTGAGTGTGAATGGTTGTTTGTCTATATGTGCCCTGTGATTGGCTGGCCACCAGTCCAGGGTGTAGGTAAGTTTCAGGAAAATATCAGTTCCCAACTAAAAGATATCATACTACAACAACATAAATCATAGAGAAAAGGGGCTGTTTTACAGCTAAATAACAACTTCTTTGCTAATATTACAAAAAAAATATAATTTTCACATTTGGAACCAAATGTGTGTACGTGCATGAGAATAAAGTCATAGAGTCATGAGAAAAAGTGTCATAAATTTATGAGGAAAAAGTTATTAAATTTTTTTTAATAAAGTCGTAAATTTTCAAGAAAAAAATTGTAAATTTGTTAGAATAAAGTTGTAAATTTTTTAGAATAAAGTTGTAAATTTACAGGAAAAAAGTGATACATTTGTGAGAAAAAAGGAATAATATTACGAGAATAAAGTCTTGCATTTATGAGAAAAAAATTAACATTTACAAGAAAAAAAAAATTCTTTGTCGAAAAAAATGTGGCAAATTTATGAGAAAAAGATAATATTAAAATGTGAATGTGAGTGTGAATGGTTTGTCTATATGTGCCCTGTGATTGGCTGGCCACCAGTCCAGGGTGTACCCCGCCTCTCGCCTGAAGACAGCTGGGATAGGCTCCAGCACATGAGGCTAAGCGGTATAAAATGAATGAATGTCGTGTTCGTGTGGACAAAGCCAACCCCCCCACTCAAGTTTCCAAGAAACAATTATTCCCCCCAAATCCTCTTTGTCTCTCGGTTAACCAAAAGAACAAAGAAGACTTTGGGGAAAGTTGGCCGTTGATGAATGGCGTCTTGTTGGCGGCGCACAGCAGTGAGTTGGCTCAGCGTGCCATAAAACACCAACAAAATGACAGCGTCTTTAATGGCGTCATAACATTAGCTGCCCAACTCCTCACTAGCGAGGTGGACATTATTTTCAAACACAATTCATCTCCAAGAGCATCTACTGTATCTGTAGCAAGATGGAAATACATGCTAACCTTGGTTTAAGTACGTTTCCCAGAATTCCAAAAGACAACCCCTTCAGTGGCGGCCATTGTGGACCATTTGGACTGATCTTTCTCGGCACACACTTCTATGGCTATATCAATATGGAACCTACCAAAGGAAAGATTAGACTTTTATCTGGAAAAATAACGTTTGTTTCAAACGTTTTCCCTTCTTTAGTAATCAGCAGTAAAACATAGGTAAGTTTCAGGAAAATATCAGTTCCCGACTAAAAGATACCATACTACAACAACATAAATAATAGAGAAAAGGAGCTGTTTTACAGCTAAATAACAATTTATTTGCTAATATTACACCAACTATTTACAATTTTCACATTTGGAATTGAACGTGTGTACGTGCATTAAAACAAGTCATCAATTCATGAGAAAAAGTGTCATAAATTCATGAGAAAAAAATTATTTAAAAAAAGTAGTAAAATTACAAGAAAAAAAGTCATAAATTTGTGAGAAAAAAGCAATAATAATGCGAGAATAAAGTCTTAAATTTATGAGAAAAAATGTACATTTACAAGCAAGAAATGTTTTTTTCATTCACGAGAAAAATGTGGCAAATTTATGAGAAAAAAATAACACAAGTAAAAAAGTAAATTTACCAGAATAAAAGTCAAGTCATAAATTTATGAGAAAAAAAGTTGTACATATTTCTTTTTTTAATACATTTGTAAATGTCCAAGAACAAAGTTGTAAATTGACAAGAAAAAAAAGTTGTAAATTGACAAGAAAAAAATGTGTACATTTTTTAGACTAAAGTTGTAAATTTACAAGAAAAAAATACATAAATTTGTGAGAAAAAAATCATATTACGATAAAAAAAGTCTTGCATTTATGAGAAAAAATGTACATTTACAAGAAAAAAAATCGTTCATTTATGATAAAAATGTGGCAAATTTATGAGAAAAAGATAATATTAAAATAACATGGAGGGAAATGTACAAGTAAAAGAATAAATTTACCAGAATAAAAGTCATAAAGTCATAAGAAAAAGTGTCATAAATTTATGAGAAAAAAAGTAGTACATTTTTTAGACTAAAGTTGTAAATTTACAGAAAAAAAGTCATAAATTTGTGAAGTAATAATATTACAAGAATAAAGTCTTGCATTTATGAGAAAAATTTACATTTACAAGAGAAAAAATTGAAAAGATTTACGAGAAAAAAATAATATTAAAATAACATGGAGGGAAATGTACTGGTAAAAAAGTAAATTTACCAGAATAAAAGTCATATAGTCATAAAAAGTGTCATAAATTAATGAGAAAAAAGTTGTACATATTTATTTTTTTTAATAAATTTGTAAATTTCCAAGAACAAAGTTGTAAATTGGCAGGAAAAAAAAGGTTGTACTTTTTTTAGAATAAATTAAATTAATCATAAATTTACGAGAAAAAAGTCTTACATTTATGAGAAAAAAATATACCATTCACAATAAAAAAATGTTAAAATTTATGAGAAATTTATGATAAAAATTATGAGAAAAAGATAACATTAAAACAACATGGAGGGAAATGTACAAATAAAAAAAGTAGTAAATTTACCAGAATAAAAGTCATAATAGTATGAGAAGAAAGTCGTAAATTTATGACAATGTAACGAACGCAACAAGAAAAAGCTAGCGATGTCATGATGCTAGCATAGCAAGTTGCAAGTTGCTGCTCTGTCGGGTGGCTACGGTCTATTCTGTGGTCCTGGAACCTAAACGGTATTTTCCTGGAGGGAAAGCGTTTATCTGCCGGCTCCATCTGGGAGACGAAGCCAAGAGGAGAAAGAAAAGAGGCTTGCAGAAGGAACGCCGTCCACACAAAGCAAGAATGTCGGACGGATGAGGAAACACATTTCATCTTCTCCCGGGTCGTTATCGTTCTTAGCATCTGCTAATAACGGGGTGTTAACGTCACAACACGGGCATTCACCCGCTCCACCTCTTGACCCCTTTGGCTTTGTCTAGCGCCGAGTGGACCCACGTGAGCATCAACTAGGCGTGTCTGCCTTTGCTTTTTCTTTAGCATCACCGCGTCAAAATACTCAAGATATATATATAGTCATATTTAGTCATATTTATATAGTCATATTTTTATGTATGGCAGAACCAGTTGCTCCCAACCCAAAATTAAAGAAAAAAATGTGAAAACATTTGTAATATTATGAGAATAAAGTCATAATATTACTAGAATAAAGTTATAAGTTTATAAGAGAAAATGTCATACATTTTCTTGTATAAAGTATAAATTTACAAGAATAAAATCAGAAATTCACAAGAAAAAAATGCTGTAAATTTGTGAGAAAAAAGTCAATATTACAAAAATAAAGTCATAAATTTACAAGAAAAAATACTGTAAATTTGTGGGAAAAAAGTTGTAATATTATGAGAATAAAGTGGCAAATTTACCAGAATAAAAGTGGTAATATTATAAGAATAATGTTGTAAATTTACCAGAATAAAAGTGGTAATATTATAAGAATAATGTGGTAAATTTACCAGAATAAAAATGATAATATTATGAGAATAAAGTGGTACATTTACCAGAATAAAAGTGATAATATTATGAGAATAAAGTCATACATTTACCAAAATAAAAGTGGTAATATTATGAGAATAAAGTCGTACATTTACCAAAATAAAAGTGGTAATATTATGAGAATAAAGTGGCAAATTTACCAGAATAAAAGTGGTAATATTATAAGAATAATATGGTAAATTTACCAGAATAAAAGTGGTAACATTATGAGAATAAAGTGGTACATTTACCAGAATAAAAGTGGTAATATGATGAGAATAAAGTGGTACATTTACCAGAATAAAAGTGGTAATATTATGAGAATAAAGTGGTAATATTATACAAATAATGTGGTAAATTTACTAGAATAAAAGTGGCAACATTATTATAATAAAGTGGTACATTTACCAGAATAAAAGTGGTAATATTATGAGAATAAAGTGGTAAATTTACCAGAATAAAAGTGGTAATATTATGAGAATAAAAGTGGTAATATTATGAGAATAAAGTGGTAAATTTACCAGAATAAAAGTAGTAATATCATGAGAATAAAGTGGTGCATTTACCCAAATAAAAGTGCTAATATGATGACAATAAAGTGGTACATTTACCAGAATAAAAGTGATAATATTATGAGAATAAAGTGGTACATTTACCAGAATAAAAGTGGTAATATTATAAGAATGAAGTGGTACATTTACCAGAATAAAAGTGGTAATATTATGAGAATAAAGTGATGCATTTACCCAAATAAAAATGATAATATAATGACAATAAAGTGGTACATTTACCAGAATAAAAGTGATAATATGATGCGAATAAAGTGGTACATTTACCAGAATAAAAGTGGTAATATGATGAGAATAAAGTGTTACATTTACCAGAATAAAAGCGGTAATACTATAAAGTGGGTGACTGGATGTCTAGGAAGGAAACTCCTTCTCTAAAAGTCATCATGTTCGCTGGAAAGCAAGAAAACGTAGTGGAGCGGTAGGGGGTGTCTACAGAGGGGGTTACGGGTGGGGTTTCTCTCCAAGGGCATCAAATTTCCCAACTCCGAGGGCCCGAAGGTTTTCGGAACTGAGAGAGCTTTTGTCCTGCAGGGAGAGAGAGAGAGAGCAAGAGAGAGAGAGAGAGAGAGAGCTGTGAGGCTGAGCACAAATTCGGCCAGAATTTCATCGCACTCAAAAACTTGGATTTGACGCCTGGATTTGTAAATCGCTTCCAGGGAAAATGCCACAGGCAAGGTAAGAAGTTTTATCCTTTACCTTCAACCTTTCTGACCCCCGGATGCTTCCTGGTGCAAAGAAACTGGACTCTCCATAGAAGCTGTTCTATGTTCTATGTACTAAATCAGGTCTGCTGTCTCCACAGGTGGCCTCTCATCTTGCATCTTGTTCTCCTGTGCTGTCAACGTGCTGCTTCACAGGTCCTGGAAGGTAAAACCACCACGCTGCTGCTGCTGCTTGATGCTTTTATACCCAACGCCAACTGATCGGCGTCCCAGAATGAGGTGTAAGGAGGTAGAGTGGACTGCTTGCATGTGGCAGTCAATGGCAACGTGTCATGTACACGCAGGAGAGGGACACACGGCGGCTCGTTGTAGTTGTGGTGCGTTCAAGGATCGATGTCAAAGTGTGATCGGTGATGTATGAATGGTGAGCTTTCTAGAGGTGGTGGGTGGGTGCCTGGACCTTTCCTGGAAATCTCAAAGGATGTGGGGGGGGGCATTTTGATATGTTTTATTTTCCAAAAAGTGTATCAATATTACACCTTTTTGCTGTTTGATTCCCGTTCACAGACATACCATACCGTACCGTACCATACCATTTCATAGCATTTCATAGCATAGCATAGCATACCGTACCATAGCATACCATACCATACCATACCATTTCATAGCATAGCATAGCATAGCATAGCATAGCATAGCATAGCATAGCATAGCATAGCATAGCATACCGTACCATATCATACCATACCATTTCATAGCATAGCATAGCATAGCATAGCATAGCATACATACCATGCCATAGCATAGCATAGCATAGCATAGCATACCATGCCATGCCATAGCATAGCATAGCATAGCATACCGTACCATATCATACCATACCATACCATTTCATAGCATAGCATAGCATAGCATAGCATAGCATAGCATACATACCATGCCATAGCATAGCATAGCATAGCATACCATGCCATAGCATAGCATAGTATAGCATAGCATACCATACCATATCATACCATACCATTTCATAGCATAGCATAGCATAGCATACCATACCATACATACATACCATTTCATAGCATAGCATAGCATAGCATGGCATAGCATACCGTATCATATCATACCATACCATACCATTTTATAGCATAGCATAGTATAGCATAGCATACCATAGCATACCATACCATGCCATGCCATAGCATAGCATAGCATAGCATAGCATAGCATAGCATAGCATAGCATAGC
Organism: Doryrhamphus excisus; assembly: GCF_030265055.1. Taxonomy (NCBI): domain Eukaryota; kingdom Metazoa; phylum Chordata; class Actinopteri; order Syngnathiformes; family Syngnathidae; genus Doryrhamphus; species Doryrhamphus excisus. The sequence goes on from NC_080468.1 coordinate 14,873,696, forward strand.
ATACCATACCATACCATAGCATACCATACCATACCATACCAGTCTATATCATACCATACCATACAATACCACAATATACCATACCATACCCTAGCATACATACCATAGCATAGCATCCCACTCCAGTAAAATACCCTAAGTTAAAAAAGTAGCCATGATTGGTGACTCCAACAGGACATCTGCTGAGTAGAACATCTGCTTCCCACACCTGTGCTTTTATTTTGATGGTGCCTCCCCCTGCTGTGAGGTCTCTGTGGGAGACGTTCCTCTCATGTCTTGTGCTCGTGTGTAGACGGACAGTCAAACGTGTACCAGGGTGTGAAGTATGGTGTGGGGGTCATATGCTAATGCTAATGCTAATGCTATGTGGGCAGGCTGAGACCTTCCCAGGCCAGCTATTTTTACTATTTCTACTGTGTTTTTTAATATATATATATTTTTAATTTTGTCTTCTCATAATTATGACTTTATTCCCAAAATATTTAGATTTAATTCCCATAATATTATAACATTTTCTGCTAATTTTCCAAAAATTAGGCAGCTTCCATCTTATCTCCATGACGTCACGCATGAAGGGAAAGAGTCCCAGCAGTTTGTCTTCAAGGTAGCTGCTGTTGTTGTTGTTGTTGTTGTTTCTGTGTCCATTTCCATGGTAACAGTTGGAAAGCTAGCCATGAATCATCATCATTGTGTCAGCACACAAGTCTGTGGTTTGGGGCCAAAAGGCTACAAAGAAAGTCTTTCAACCAAGGGAAGGAATCTGTGTCACCTCATCGTGTTCGCATCAGCATTTCAACTGCTCATCTTATAGTGATGCATTTATGCCAGCGATCATACATCACTTTATACAACATAAAATAACATAGCCATGTGCTATGAAGTGACTATAGGGGTGTTATGTCATATCTAGAGGGCTCTAATCATGTTTAAAAAACGTATTTATGCTCCAACTACAAAAATATTCTTTGCACTTTAGCATTGCTATCATTGATAACATTAGCATAGTAGCATTTTCAGCCATTTTCATAGGTATACATTTATATGAAGACTTGGCATTATCATGCTAGGTGTTGTCGTGCTGATATTAGCATGTTAGCATTGGTAACATTAGCATAGTAGCATTTTTAGCCATTTTCATAGGTATACATTTATATGAAGACTTAGCACTATCATGCTAGGTGCTGTCATGCTGACATTAGCATGTTAGCATTGCTATCATGGTAACATGAGCATAGTAGCATTTTTAGCCATTTTCATAGGTATACATTTATATGAAGACTTAGCACTATCATGCTAGGTGTTGTCATGCTGACATTAGCACATTAGCATTGATATCATTGTAACATTAGCATAGTAGCATTCTTAGCCATTTTCATAGGTATACACTTATATAAAGACTTAGCACTATCATGCTAGGTGTTGTCATGCTGACATTAGCACATTAGCATTGATATCATGGTAACATTAGCATAGTAGCATTTTTAGCCATTTTCATAGGTATACATTCATATGAAGACTTAGCACTATCGTGCTCGGTGTTGTCATGCTGACATTAGCATGTTAGCATCGCTATCATTGTAACATTAGCATAGTAGCATTTTTAGCCATTTTCATAGTTATTTGTTATGAATTGATGATAGACAGATGATAGTGACACACGCAGCAAACATGAGACAATATTTTCCCTTTTTTTTCCCCTGAAGGTTGTCCTTCAGTCCACAGAGTAAATGTCTGTCACCAAGCGGATTGTCCCACTTTGCTGGGAAGACATCGCCGGGTGACCTCTTTGTGCTCTGCGGCGGGTGAAGGTCGGGTGAGAGGATGGCAGGGCATCGGGATGTTGAGATGAGTGAAAGTCTAGGAGGCTTGATGTCATGGAAAGTACTCCTCTGCAGATGTTCACCTCTGATCTCCTCGCTCCAAACAATGCATTCCTTTATGGGATGTACGCTGCAGGCACGTTGAAGCAAGACGCTGGGATCTTCATCAGCTCGCTCAGCAGACCTTTCCTTTTTGGAAGCACTATCTTCTGGAAAGTCAGACTGTTTCTATTTTATTTTACTGACCTGCATCCCATATCGCATCATCTTAATGATGCGATATAGACGGCGGAAATTTGGGGAAAATTCTATATAGAATTACTATATTATGACTTTATTCCATAATATAGTGACTTTATTTCATAATAATATGACTTTATTACATAATATCATGACTTTATTACATAATATTATGACTTTATTCCATAATATTATGACTTTATTACATAACATGACTTTATTCCATAATATTATGACTTTTTCCCATAATATAGTGACTTTATTCTATAACAATATGACTTTATGCCATATTATAGCGAATTTATTCCATAATATTGTGATGTCCCCCCATAATGTCATGACTTTATTCCATAATATTGTGACTTTATTCCATAATATTGTTACTTTATTCCATAATATCATGACTTTATTCCAGAATATAGTGACCTTATTCCGTAAAATATTGTGACTTTATTCCATAATATCACAATTTTATTCCTTAATATAACTTAGTTCGTTAATATAGTGATCTTATTCCATAATATTGTGACTTTATTCCATAATATCACAATTTTATTCCATAATATTATGACTTTTTCCCATAATACAAAGACTTTATTCTATAACATTATGGCTTTATTCGATATTATAGTGAATTTATTCCATAATATAGTGATTTTGTCCCATAATATCATGACTTTATTCCAGAATATTGTTACTTTATTCCATAATATCATGACTTTATTCCAGAATATAGTGACTCTATTCCATAATATTATGACTACATTTGTTAATATAGTGACCTTATTCCATAATATTGTGACTTTATTCCATAATATCACAATTTTATTCCATAATATTATGACTTCATTTGTTAATATAGTGACCTTATTCCATAATATTGTGACTTTATTCCATAATATAATGACTTTATTCCAGAATATAGTGACCTTATTCCATAATATTATGACTTCATTTGTTAATATCGTGACCATATTCAATAATATTGTTGCTTTATTCCAGAATATCATGACTTCATTCCAGAATATAGTGACCTTATTCCATAATATTGTGACTTTTTTCCATAATATTATGACGTCATTTGTTAATATCGTGACCTTATTCCATAATATTGTGACTTTATTCCATAATATCATGACTTTATTCCATAATATAGTGAGTTTATTCCATAATATTGTGACTTTATTCTATGATATAGTGACGTAATTCCATAATATCACAACTTTATTATAACATTTTCTGTTATGACCTAGTTTTCCAAAATGCCAAAAAAATTTGGTTGGTTTTTCATAACATTCTGATTTTAAAAATCTGTCTTTCATCTTGGTGCTGCTAAAAAGACATGATTGTTCCTAGCAATATTCCATATTTATTCTAGTAGTGTTCTCGGTGTCCCAAGCAGAAATATGAAATGAAAACATGTTGTAGGAGGAGTGGAACGCTGAGAGAGGAAGATGGGAAGGGGGAGAGGGAGGAGTGCAAGAGAAAAGCAGAGTTGCAACACTGCCTTCATTGATTTGTATGTGTGTATATGTGTATGTGTGTGTGTGTGTGTGTGTGTGTGTGTGTGAGGTGTACCATTACCTGAGAACAGGTCCTCTCTGTTGACCTTTGTACCTTACTGTCCCATGTTTGTTCGCGCTTTCACCAGCTGCATGCACGTTTCATTGATTGTCAATGTGGTGGTGTAATAATCCAGTATGACAGATTAAGATTAGATGGAAAAATTGAATCAAAATTGAGAATAAAGTCGTACATTTACGAAAAAAAAGTTATAAAGTCGTAAATCTATGAATAAAAATGTCACAATACTAGGAGAAAAAAAGTGTTAAATGTATGAAAAGAAATAATATGATTATATTTCCTTTTGTTTCTAACGTGGCTCATCGTACGGACGTTGTTGTAATGTCCCTGAATGCATCTCGCTTTGGTCTCGTGACAACAAGGAAGTGTCGATCCGAGGAGGACTAAAAGAGCTTTATTTTGGCGTTGACGAAACGGAATTACACTGCAATTGATGTGTTTAGGTAAGAATAAATTTATAAAAGAGCGTCATAACAGAGAGATGTTTCATAGGTTAAGCAAATAAACGAGTTAAACGCGCTATTTTTGACAGCGCGAGCAGAAATACAACAAACAATATACTCAACGTCCATTTTAATTATTTTTCTGACCACTGGAGGGCGCCAGAATGTCTAAGAACGTAACTTATCATTTAACCCTATATGATAAACTCCATAGACTCATTTTTACTCAAGTGTACACATTTTAGCATCTAAGAGTAAATATATCATAACTGCGTGTGATTGGCGGCGGCGGTAAACCAATTAGAGGGCTTGTTAGGTAGAACAGGAAGTGAGTGGGAGGTGAAGGGGTGACTTTCTATGGAATCCAGAGGCCCCCAAACGGGGTCATCAGGCGTGGACAGTTGGTGTGAATTCATGAGGAAATGCCTTACTGTGACTTCAGAAAAATAATGAGTTACTTTCCAAAAATAATTAATGCCCTAATTAGGCCCTTAAAAAGTCAGCCCATGTGACTACATAATCATACATCATACATACATTCACCTAAAGGTACCATATACTATCATATCATATCAATCAATGGCTAGCAGGAAGATAAAACGCTACAATGACATTATTCCCACCCCGCCCCCCACTGCTTCTTCTCCGCTTAATCCTGGAGGAATCAAGTCACATCCCGAGCCTCCTTAAACCAATCATCTGCTCCATTAGAGGGCATCCAACCATTCTTCCATCACAGGGCTCGCAATTAAAAGCTGAAGAGGTCCAGCTCCTCAAGTCCAGGTCTGGAACATCATAATCAGTCCCCCAGTGACAGGACATCGAAAGTCAATTACAATTAAAGTCAATTTTGCTCATGAGGAAAAAGTCGTAAATTCGCTAGAATTAAGTTGTTCATTTAGGAGAATAAAGGTGTAATTATAAGAATTGAAAATTAGTAAATTAACGAGAATAAAGTGTGAATAAAGTCTGAATTTTAAAAGTAAAAATGTAAACTTTTTAGGAAAATCATACATTCATGATAATAAAGTCTGAATTTTATGAGTAAAAATTAAAGAGACTGGAGTTCAAAATTTATTAGAAAAAAGTTGCGATTTTATGAGTAAAAAGTCGTAAATTTACTGAAATTAAGTTGTAATATTATGAGAATAAAGTTGGAATGTTATGGGTTGTAAATTAAGGAGAATAGAGTTTTAAATTTATGAGAAGAAAGTCATGCTTTTACGAGAAAAAAGTCATAAATTTAATCAAATTAAGTTGTAAATTTATGAGAATAAAATTGCAATGTTACGGGTATAAAGCTTGTAAATTAACGAGACTGGAGTTCAAAATTTATGAAAATAAAGTCGAGCTTTTACGAGTAAAAAGTCGTAAATTTACTTAAATTAAGTCATAAATTTATGAGAATAAGTTGGAATGTTACGTGTATAAAGCTTGTAAATTAACGAGACGAGTTAAAAATTTATTAGAATAAAGTAAAACTTTTACGAGTAAAATGTTGTAAATTTACTGAAATTAAGTCGGAAATGTATGAGAATAAAATTGGAATGTTATGGGTATAAAGGTTGTAAATTAACAAGAATAGAGTTCTAAATGTATGAAAATAAAGTCATGCTTTTACGAGTAAAAAGTCATAAATTTACTCAAATTAAGTCATAAATTTATGAGCATAAAGTTGAAATGTCACGGGTATAAAGGTTGTAAATTAACGAGAATAGAGTTTGAAATTTATGAGAATAAAGTCATGCTTTTACGAGTAAAAAGTCGTAAATTTACTAGAATTAAGTCATAAATTTCCAAGAAACAGGTCGTAATGTTATGCCCAAGAACTGTGTTTCTGGTGTAGTGATACCAGGCCACACCACAGCGGCTAGCCACGAGCCGGCTAGCCACTAGCTTGAACACACACTGGCTCCCCATGCCTGAGGCCGCTAGCTAAAGGTTAGGGTTAGGGTTAGCTAAACGCTACATATGTTTGTTTTGGTGGCTATCATCATGTACCTGTTACCACATGATCACAGCAAGGATAGCAAAGCACAAACCTTGTTGGAGTGGACTTTGTTGAAGTGTTTTACTGTTACTTAGTTTGGATTCATTGGAAGACGTGGTACTGCTGGCCTGGACCTTCTGTTACAAAGCTGCTCTGAATGAGGGATTTCATGTGCTGCGTGTTGCCACGTGGAAGGAGTTACGTTTTAGTTCCGTTTGTTTGGTGCCAGCGAATGCTGAAAATCCACGAATAATTGAGACGCCTGGAAAAAAATGCGTCATTTGACACGTGTGTCAACTTTGAGTGTTAGACGTAGGCTTTTTTAGACATCAACCAATCAGGATGGAGAAACGCTGACGTCACCGTACGCCTGCTTGCTGGCTCTGTGAGGTGATTCTGCAATTTTATTGCTGAAAGAAACAACGTGAGAAAAGACGTGGGCCTGCGCTACTGATTCTGAAGGCCCTTGGCAGATTCCATTGATAATACAATGGAACTGAAATATGAAAAAGCAAGAAAAACAAACAACAACAGCATAAATGTTCCAAAATTATCTTGTAATAATAACGTAACATGTTTATATAACAGGAGACCAGGGTTCAATTCCGCACTCGGTCATCTCTGTGTGGAGTTTGCATGTTCTCCCCGTGCATGCGTGGGTTTTCTCCGGTACTCCGGTTTCCTCCCACATTCCAAAAACATGCTAGGTTAATTAGCGACTCCAAATTGTCCATAGGTATGAATGTGAGTGTGAATGGTTGTTTGTCTATATGTGCCCTGTGATTGGCTGGCCACCAGTCCAGGGTGTACCTGCTACATGTTTGTATCAGGTGCACCTTTTGGGTGTTAAGTTGCTATGTGATGAATTTAGTGCTGTTGGTAGTGACGACATCATAACTGTAACTGTACACTGGTATATTTGCACATTTACACATTTGGCACCTAGACCTCACAGCTAGGAGACCAGGGTTCGATTCCACCCTCGGTCATCTCTGTGTGGAGTTTGCATGTTCTCCCCGTGCATGCGTGGGTTTTCTCCGGGTACTCCGGTTTCCTCCCACATTCCAAAAAACATGCTAGGTTAATTAGCGACTCCAAATTGTCCATAGATATGAATGTGAGTTTGAATGGTTGTTTGTCTATATGTGCCCTGTGATTGGCTGGCTACCAGTCTAGGGTGTACCCCGCCTCTCGCCTGAAGACAGCTGGGATAGGCTCCAGCACCCCCCTGCGACCCTCGTGAGTGTTTATATAACCAATCATTCCGGTTCATTCAGTAAAAAGATCCGTTCATTTCGGTCAATTGGTCGTTAGACTGCGATCTCCTTCTGTGCAAAGACCCGGTCAGCCGTGTCGAATCAGTCGGTTCACTCATGTTCACGTTCGTTCCGACTCAACTGTCGGTCATGAATGAACGACCAACGAGTGTCACTCAATCTCTCGGCCTCGGTCTTTCAGTCAGCAAACCACACCCACCCACCCACAGAGTGAAGCGCCACGATAGGATAAGATAGTCCCGCCCTGCAAAAGGAACGGTGAACCGACTCTCCAGCCAATCAAAAAAAACAAAAACAGCAACTGAACATACTGAACGGGTATTTTAAAGGCGGTGACCTTGTTCATTCCGTTCACAAAAAAAGAACTAGTTCTTTTGACCTGTTCGTTCATGACCGACTCACCACTACTGAGTTTGATCCAAAAGGGAGGAGTCATGAACAAACTCTTTGCTCGAGTGGAGGGAAAGGGAGTGTGTTGTGGAGGACCATAGGAGGGGGGAGTCACTAATTAGACGGGGAAAGAGGCGGAGACGTTGAGAGGCACCAAAGAGGGATGTCAAACAACAGAAGAGGAGAGGGATAAAGGACAGTGAAGGGGTCACACTCGGTAGCAACACAAGAGGGGATGAAAATGGGAAGTCCGGGCATCGCTCTTGTTTTTTTCCTGCTGCTGTCAACGTCCGTACGCGCCCAGTGGTGGAGTTTCATCTGGGCGAGGCCGAAAAGCATCCCCAGCACTTCTTCTCCTTCTGTAACTTGGATGAGTCCCTCAAACGCACCCGGGACGACGGCCTGGTTTGGAAATAAGGACCAGACCACCACGGAGACCCCGAGCACAGCAGCGTTCATTTCCGTAACTCCGGATGTGATCAATAACCTCAGATCCCGTTTTAAAGCGCTGAAACATTGGAAAAGTGGTGAGTGTTGATGCTTTTTCTGTTGACAGGCGGGAAGAGGGTTCACTCTGTGCATTGCTATCAGCACTTTGGAGTGTTTGTTTCCCGTAAAACAACAGCATGAACAGAGTGAACCCTTTTGTTTTGGTGGGTCAATATCTGATTCGTTAGATCCCCCCCACTCCTCCCAGACCCCCCCCCCCCCCCCTTCTTTGTCACCACTTCAACTCTCACTGGATCGGTTAGCAGCGAAGTTGAGTGTGAAGCAGCTGGGGTGAGAATCAGCACCTTTGAGTCTGAGTCCGTGGTCCGGGTCGGGTATGAGATCTGTCCCAAATGTACAGGTTTAAGTACCACAAAGAACGTCAGATTGTTGTTTGTTCGGGCGGCACGGTGGTCGAGTGGTTAGCGCGCACCCGGACCTCACAGTTAGGAGACCAGGGTTCAATTCCACCCTCGGCCATCTCTGTGTGGAGTTTGCATGTTCTCCCCGTGCATGCGTGGGTTTTCTCCGGGTACTCCGGTTTCCTCCCACATTCCAAAAACATGCTAGGTTAATTAGCGACTCCAAATTGTCCATAGGTATGAATGTGAGTGTGAATGGTTGTTTGTCTATATGTGCCCTGTGATTGGCTGGCCACTCAGTTACTTTTTCAGAGAAGTAACTATAACTAATTACTTTTTTAAAGTAACGTGCCCAACACTGCGGATATGACACACACATATTACTCTTTTGAACGCATATTGTTTTGAGAAGCAAAACAGAGACTATGTTCTTCATTAACAAAATCCGACCAGGGGAGGGGTGCTGGAGCCTATCCCAGCTGTCTTTGGGTGAGAGGCGGGGTACACCCTGGACCGGTGGCCAGCCAATCACAGGGCACATATAGACAAACAACCATTCACACTCACATTCATACCTATGGACAATTTGGAGTCGCTAATTAACCTAGCATGTTTTTTGGAATGTGGGAAAAAAACGGAATACCCGGAGAAAACCCACGCATGCACGGGGAGAACATGCAAACTCCATACAGAGATGCCCCAGGGTGGAATTGAACTCGGGTCTCCTAGCTGTGAGGTCTAGGTGCCAAATGTGTAAATGTGCAAATATACCAGTGTACAGTTACAGTTATGATGTCACTACCAACAGCACTAAATTCATCACGTAGCAACTTAACACCCAAAAGGTGCACCTGATACAAACATGTATCAGGTACACCCTGGACTGGTGGCCAGCCAATCACAGGGCACATATAGACAAACAACCATTCACACTCACATTCATACCTATGGACAATTTGGAGTCGCTAATTAACCTAGCATGTTTTTGGAATGTGGGAAAAAAACGGAGTACCCGGAGAAAACCCACGCATTCATGGGGAGAACATGCAAACTCCACACAGAGATGGCCGAGGGTGGGATTGAACTAGCTGTGAGGTCTGCGCGCTAACCACTCTACCGCCGTGCAGCCCCATCCCTATTTTTAATAAGTCAATTTTTTTTGATACTTTTCTGGAACTGTGCAGACGGATAAAGTTTCTTAAAATGAAAAGGTCGTAGATTCAGACCTATCGCTTCCTTCACCACTTGCTCTTGCTCCTGTGGCATGCTGGTATGTGACACGGCCGTCTCCTAATGTGCACGCCACTAAGTCTTCGGGGAGCCTGAGAAATGGAGCGAGAGCGGGCCGAACAGCAGGAAGCTTTTGTGTGGCATGACAGGGTCAAGGTGGGTTTAAAAGGTTATGTGCGGCAACGCTGGGGCGGGGTCTGTAAGTCTGGCCAAGCTGATCAAGCATTCATGTGGCCAACATGATGAGGATTATGTGGACTTTGTGGGCTTTTGGGGGGCAAAACTGTCACAAAATTAGCCTGATGTCAGATTGGTTATGAATTCTGACTCACATGAACCGGTATTAGGCTGCACGGTGTACGAGTGGTTAGCGTGCAGGCCACACAGCTAGGAGACCCGAGTTCAATTCCACCCTCGGCCATCTCTGTGTGGAGTTTGCATGTTTTCTCCGGGTTTTCTTCCTCCCACATTCCAAAAACATGCTAGGTTAACTAGCGACTCCAAATTGTCCATAGGTATGATTGTGAGTGTGAATGGTTGTTTGTCTATATGTGCCCTGTGATTGGCTGGCCGCCTCTCGCCCCAAGACAGCTGGGATAGGCTCCAGCACCTCCCACGACCCTCGTGAGAATAAGCGATAGAAAATGAATGAATAAATGAATGAGCCAGTAAATATTCAAAACAATATGCGTTCAAAAGAGTAATATGAGTGTGTCATATCCGCAGTGTTAGGCACATTACTTTAAAAAAGTAATTAGTTACAGTTACTAGTTACTTCTCCAAAAAAGTAACTGAGTTACTCCTTGAGTTGCTCACACAGGACGTGGACAAAGTTTTTTTCCGGGTACTCCGGTTTCCTCCCACATCTCAGGCTCCCCGAAGACTTAGTGGCGTGCACATTAGGAGACGGCCGTGTCACATACCAGCATGCCACAGGAGCAAGAGCAAGTGGTGAAGGAAGCGATAGGTCTGAATCTACGACCTTTTCATTTTAAGAAACTTTATCCGTCTGCACAGTTCCAGAAAAGTATCAAAAAAAATTGACTTATTAAAAATAGGGATGGGGCTGCACGGCGGTAGAGTGGTTAGCGCGCAGACCTCACAGCTAGTTCAATCCCACCCTCGGCCATCTCTGTGTGGAGTTTGCATGTTCTCCCCATGAATGCGTGGGTTTTCTCCGGGTACTCCGTTTTTTTCCCACATTCCAAAAACATGCTAGGTTAATTAGCGACTCCAAATTGTCCATAGGTATGAATGTGAGTGTGAATGGTTGTTTGTCTATATGTGCCCTGTGATTGGCTGGCCACCAGTCCAGCAACAGCAACCTACCCCCTGCTTGGTCTCCGAAGTCCACTTCTGGTCGGATTTCATTGATGAAGAACGTACTCTCTGTTTTGCTACTTAAAACAATATGCGTTCAAAAGAGTAATATGTGTGTGTCATATCCGCAGTGTTAGGCACATTACTTTAAAAAAGTAATTAGTTATAGTTACTAGTTACTTCTCCAAAGAAGTAACTTAGTTACTCCTTGAGTTGCTAACACAGGACCTGGACAAAGTTTTTTCCGGGTATTCCGGTTTCCTCCCACATTCCAAAAACATGCTAGGTTAATTAGCGACTCCAAATTGTCCATAGGTATGAATGTGAGTGTGAATGGTTGTTTGTCTATATGTGCCCTATGATTGGCTGGCCACCAGTCCAGGGTGTACCTGCTACATGTTTGTATCAGGTGCACCTTTTGGGTGTTAAGTTGCTATGTGATGAATTTAGTGCCGTTTGGTAGTGACGACATCATAACTGTCACTGTACACTGGTATATTTGCACATTTACACATTTGGCACCTAGACCTCACAGTTAGGAGACCCGAGTTCAATTCCATCCTAGGCCATCTCTTTGTGGAGTTTGCATGTTCTCCCCGTGCATGCGTGGGTTTTCTAAACCGGATACTCCGGTTTCCTCCCACATTCCAAAAACATGCTAGGTTAATTCGCGACTCCAAATTGTCCATAGGTATGAATGTGAGTGTGAATGGTTGTTTGTCTATATGTGCCCTGTGATTGGCTGGCCACCAGTCACACGACTATAGTCACATTTATACTTTTTATTTACAACATATTGCACAACTGCAGGGTCTTGAGACACATGCTAACTCGCAAACTAGAGAGCTATAGCGACCTAAACGGGAGCCTTCAAGTTATTTCCTTTTAAACTTAAATAGCCAAAAACTTACCACTTCCACACGGATAGGGAGGATAACTATTAACTATTAATTAAGTTATTTAACCTTTAACATGAACATTAATCAAATGTAATATTTTTTTCTGGGTACATGATACCATACAGCATCTATATCAAACTTGCGCGGGGGGCCTCAAACTAGTGTCCTGCGGGCCACATTTGGCCCGCGGGCCTCATGTTTGAGACCCTTGCTCTAATCAGATATGTTTCCAGTTGGTCAAGCTGATAAATGAGAGACCTTGACATTTTTTTGGTGCGTGTTTCCTTCAACTCCATTTGCGTGACTATAGGTGTAAATACGGTTGCAGGGGTGACGCCGGCTGGAATGCTGAGGTGAGAGCCGGTCACTATGGGTGACAGGCTCCATAGTCGTGCCCGCTGGACGGAATGTGAGGCCGTCCATTCATACGCGTACGCGCTAAATACTATAATTGCCACACATGGTGAATTTCTCTTTCAGAGGATTAGGTTCCTGCAAGGTAGAGCAGCCAAGCGAAGAAGTGTCCGGATCGAATCAAGTCAAATTAAAATCAGGATGATGTACAAGTACCTCTGGTCCTTTCGCTAATGGAGTCGATGAACCACTAAGACCAGTAGCTGACAGGAATGATGATGTTAGCGTGTGTCTGCTCAGACGTGCACCATTGATTCACAGCGTCGTACTTAACTCCAGGAGGATACTAAGGATGTTGCTCCAGGGATGTTGGTGAAGGTGGCTTCACGGAGGGCATCCCCTGTCTGGAAGTGATGTCCGTATATTTTCTTAGTATGCTGGAGCCTATCCCAGCTAACTTCAGGCAAGAGGCGGGGTACACTTCTTAGATACTAACGTGCCGCAAAGAACCAGGAACCAGGCCTTAACCCTCCTCTTGTGTTAGGGTCAGCACCGACCTGTTTTACATTTTAATGCATAAAAAGAATCAAGATTTTTGTCAGAAAACTCTATTTCAACAAAATAAAACCAAAAAAAAAATTTTTTTTATTAAATTTTAAATTTTAAAATGGTTTGGTTTAAATTATAACCACTGTATTGCTAGCGGGCGGCACGGTGGACAAGTGGTTAGCGCGCAGACATCACAGCTAGGAGACCAGGGTTCGATTCCACCCTCCACTTCTGATCGGATTTCGTTGATGAAGAACGTAGTCTCTGTTTTGCTTCTTAAAACAATATGCGTTCAAAAGAGTAATATGTGTGTGTCATATCCGCAGTGTTAGGCACATTACTTTTAAAAAGTAATTAGTTATAGTTACTAGTTACTTCTCCAAAAAAGTAACTGAGTTACTCCTTGAGTTGCTAAACAGGATGTGGACAAAGTTTTTTTTCAGGGACATAATGTACATTCGGCTGCACGGCGGTCGAGTGGTTAGCGTGCAGACCTCACAGCGAGGAGACCCGAGTTCAATCCCACCCTCGGCCATCTCTGTGTGGAGTTTGCATGTTCTCCCCGTGCATGCGTGGGTTTTCTCCGGGTACTCCGGTTTCCTCCCACATTCCAAAAACATGCTAGGTTAATTAGCGACTCCAAATTGTCCATAGGTATGAATGTGAGTGTGAATGGTTGTTTGTCTATATGTGCCCTGTGATTGGCTGGCCACCAGTCCAGGGTCTACCTGATACATGTTTGTATCAGGTGCACCTTTTGGGTGTTAAGTTGCTATGTGATGAATTTAGTGCTGTTGGTAGTGACAACATCATAACTGTAACTGTACACTGGTATATTTGCACACATTTGGTGCCTAGACCTCACAGCTAGGAGACCCGAGTTCAATTCCATCCTCAGCCATTTCTGTGTGTAGTTTGCATGTTCTCCCCGTGCATGCGTGGATTTTCTAAACCGGGTACTCCGGTTTCCTCCCACATTCCAAAAAACATGCTAGGTTAATTAGCGACTCCAAATTGTCCATAGGTATGAATGTGAGTGTGAATGGTTGTTTGTCTATATGTGCCCTGTGATTGGCTGGCGACCAGTCCAGGGTGTACCCCGCCTCACGCCCGAAGACAGCTGGGATAGGCTCCAGCACCCCCCGCAACCCTGGTGAGGATAAGTGGTGGAAAATGAATGAATGAATTAGTTCTCCTCCTATTTTGTGTGGAAGTGGTAACTTTTTGGCTTCTTATTTTGTCTTTCCCCACCCTTGGCCATCTTAGTATGGAGGTTGCATGTTCTCCTTGTGCATGTGTGGGTTTTCTCCAGGTACTCCGGTTTCCTCCCACATTCCAAAAACATGCTAGGTTAATTAGCGACTCCAAATTGTCCATAGGTATGAATGTGAGTGTGAATGGTTGTTTGTCTATATGTGCCCTGTGATTGGCTGGCGACCAGTCCAGGATGTACCCCGACTCACGCCCGAAGACAGCTGGGATAGGCTCCAGCAACCCCCGCGACCCTTGTGAGGTAAAAGCGGTAGAAAATGAATGAATGAATGAATATGATTCTTTTGAGGTTCATTTTTACTATTTTTGGAAATTGAAATGGAGGAGTATAGTGACAAAAAAAGGCCTACATGCCTACACCAAAAGTATTAAAACCAACATTTTCATGTATGAGGAAGCCTAAGAAGGTAACCAAGACATGAGAAGCAAATTTGATGGTAACTTAATGTTTTTAGTGTATTTTATAGCTGATTTAATACATGGGACAAAACCGACCCATTAACATAATTGAATAATAATAATAACAAATAATAACTGATACCAGAAAGCTAACACAATAAATAACAATGAATTGATTCTTTTTTTTTCAACTTGTTTTACATGGTCTGTCTTTCACAGCGCGAGGTTCCGGAAGTCATCTGGACTTAACGGAGTTAATCGGCGTCCCCCTCCCTCCCTCCGTCTCCTTCACTCCTGGCTTTGAGGGTTTTCCGGCGTATAACTTTGGGCCCGAAGCCAACATTGGCAGGCTCACCAAGACCTTCGTGCCCGGGTCGTTCTACGTGGACTTTGCCATCATTGTCACGGTAATGGCCAAGCAGTGGCGTCATTAGACCTAAAATATTCTTAAGCTTCCCCTAAATAATTTGATATTTTTTATTGATTAAAAATTGTTTTTTTTATTTTTAAATTTTTTTTTTATTGATTTAAAAAAAAAATTACAAAAAAAATCTCTGACAAATCATTGTCACGGTAATAGCCAACCAGTGGCGTCATTAGGCCTAAAATGTTCTTAAGCCTCCCTAAATAATTTTATATTTTTTTATTGATTTAAAAAAAATGTATTGATTTTTTTTTTTTTTTATTGATTTTTAAAAAAAAAATTTACAAAAAAAATCTCTGACAAATCATTGTCACAGTAATAGCCAACCAGTGGCGTCATTAGGTCTAAAATGTTCTTAGGCCCCCCTAAATAATTTGAAATATTTTATAGATTTAATTTTTTTTAATTAATTATTATAATTGTTTTTTTTTTTTTACAAAAAAAATCCCTGACAAATTTCATATAATAGGCCAAAAGCAGGCTAATAAGCAAGCAAATAAGCAGGCTAATACTAATACTAATACTAGCCTACTACTAATCAGAAGAAGAAGAGTGATAATAGTAATAATAATAGGCTAATTAATAATCTAATAATATAATAATGATGATGATTATTATTATTATTACAATTGAGTATCTCTACTAAATCTGTCCAAAAGTGGGAAAGTTATATCCTGGTTCTTGTTCGTTGTTTTTTTTTTTATGTTTTTAATTTTTTTTATTTTTGAAAGTTTTTTTTAAGTTTTTTTTATTTTTTTTATTTTTTTTTTTAATTTTTTAAAGTTTTTTTAATTTTTAAGTTTTTAATTTTTTTTTTTTTGATTATTATTTTGATTTTTTGGAATGTCTACTACATTCATTCATATCCTGTGCATCTCCGGGGGGCTAAGCCCCCCCTGTCCTCAAAACCTAGTGATGCCCCTGTGCCCAACATACTCATCTTACAGTACATACAGTATGTACTACAGTAAGGCACAGTGCACCATGTCATTAAGTGAAATGTCGCCCCCTTGTGGTATGTAGTGTTTATCTTCTTTCTATGATCTTTTTGTGGCCTTTCTTTTATTTCTCCCCTGCATTAGATCCGCCCAGCCAGCCCGAGAGGAGGTGTGCTCTTTGCCATTACAGATGCCCGTCAGAAGGTGGTGGAGTTGGGTTTGGCCCTCACTCCAGTCCGAGCAGGCCTCCAGAGTATTTTACTCTACTACACTGACAGCGAGCAGTCATCCCACAGCCAAAAAGCTGCCGCCTTCAGTGTGCCGGATATGACAGACCAGTGGACACGATTCACCGTAATAAAAGAAATATGATTAAAAACGACCTGTTTATGAAATGTTCATGTCTTCATGCTTCACTCCGGTAATTCCGGGTTTTAGGTTGTGGTGGAGAACAATGAGGTGCGTCTCTACATGGACTGCGGGGAGGCCGAAAGGATGACCTTCCATCGGAGGCCGGAAAGACTCGCTTTCTCGCACAACTCGGGCATTTTTGTAGCAAATGCAGGAAGCACGGGGCTGGAGAAGTTTGTGGTATGTGGGAAAACTAGGAAACACAGTTGGATGACGGGAATATCAATGATACATGCATGTAGTGAATGACTCTTTCGGAAGGTTTGTTGTTAAGTCAGCGTATTTCAAAGTGTTTTTCTATTTTTTCTCCAGGGATCCATTCAGCAGTTGGTCATCAAAGATGATCCCACGGCAGCTGAGGAACAGTGTGAGGACGACGATCCTGATGTGAGAAACATACCCAACACGTATATAGTACATTGCAGTACCCTTTTGGCAGCACCGCGCTGTAGTAGCTGTTAATGTAAGGACTTGATGTTTATCAAGAAAACTACAAAAATGGTGAGATATCAGCTCTTGTACTAAAGTCTTATGAGCAGAATAATGTGGACGAAGACGGTTTTAATACATAAAGTTTCAAAATTCATGCCGCATTCGGGAATGGATTTGAAATTCATAAGCTGACTCATTTTTTCCTTGGCACCATGAAGTGAGCACCAGCAGTCAGGGCTTTATTATTATTATTATATTATTGTACATTATAAAGCAACGCTTGACATTTGACACCAAAAGACTAATTATTTTTTGTCCATGTTTTATGTTTTGAAAATGAATTTGTGCCAATGTTTGATGAAGGCTTCGGGATACGCCAGTGGAGATGATGCTCTTGATGACCGAGAGACAGAGGAAGACAACGTGAAGAACACAAAGGCAAGGAAACATGGAGCAGTACAGGTATTTTTATATGCTGAACACTTTTTATTTTATGATTATATTATATTTTTTAAAAATATATAATTACCAAGAAAAATGAAAAAACAACAACAACAAAAACAGAAAACTCAGCAATATTCTTTGAATTAAGTAAAAATTTTAAGAAATAAAAGTTGTAATCTAACAAGAATCATATTATAATTATTCATTCATTTTCTACCGCTGTCTCTGGGCGAGAGGCGGGGTACACCCCTAACTGGTGGCCAGCCAATCACAGGGCGCATATAGACAAACAACCATTCACACTCACATTCATACCTATGGACAATTTGGAGTCGCTAATTAACCTAGCATGTTTTTGGAATGTGGGAGGAAACCTCCCACACATGCACGGGGAGAACATGCAAACTCCACACAGAGGTGGCCGAAGGGGGAATTGAACTCGGGTCTCCTAGCTGTGAGGTCTGCGCACTAACCACTCGTCTACCGTGCAGCTATGTTAAAATATCACGGTGCCAAATGTGCAAATATACCAGTGTACAGTGACAGTTATGATGTCATCACTACCAACAGCACCAAATTCATCACATAGCAACTTAACACCCAAAAGGTGCACCTGATACATACATGTATCAGGTACACCCTGGACTGGTGGCCAGCCAATCACAGGGCACATATAGACAAACAACCATTCACACTCACATTCATACCTATGGACAATTTGGTCGCTAATTAACCTAGCATGTTTTTGGAATGTGGGAGGGAACCGGAGTACCCGGAGAAAACCCATGCATGCACGGGGAGAACATGCAAACTCCACACAGAGATGGCCGAAGGGGGAATCGAACCCGGGTCTCTTAGCTGTGAGGCCTGCATGCTAACTACACCGGGCTGGGTTGCAATCTGCTTACTTGTTTGGGTTTTAGGTTAGGTTTAAGGTTTTTTCTCAGCATTTGCACTACTCATCCTTTCTTGTAGGAAGTCTCTGTCCCAGTCAAAGCACCGCCCACAGAGGCTCCACCCTCGGC